>NC_056739.1:470208756-470331256 GCF_019279795.1 Protopterus annectens
GGCACAGATGCAGCACCTGATAACCCCACCTGTGCCTCAATAGGAGCATCGTTATGGTCAGAGTCTGCAGAGACACTGACATCAGAATCAGAGTGGGAGGGACTGTGGCCACCATGTCCACCTGTAAGGAAACAACAACATATGTAAATTACTACCTGCACTATAAGGTTTGCTGGTATATATATATATATATATATATATATATATATATACATATACACACACACACACACACACACACACACACACACACACACACACACACACACACACACACACGTGACATACCTCAAAGAAATTACACAGACCTCACATTAGCCAACTGGGGACATTTACAACACACAGTCAGACAATAACATACACACGCTGGACAGACACTCAGCATCATGCAGTGCAGACCTTTCCACTTACTGTTACTACTAATATACACCTCTGGGATATGTGAGTGGTGTTAGCAGGTAATGGGCCTTCACCTAGCACACACTGCACCCATGTAAACATTATTGCTGTTCACCTGTATAGCACTGTGGCAACTCCTACAGAACATACCTCCCAACTGTACAGAGTTTTGATGAATGTCTAGATGTCTGTCTCATATTTTTGGTGTGGTCCCCATAACTCCTGTGTTTGTCTGATTACTGAGATGACCTGTTGAATGGTGCCACTAACTGATGTCATAATTTGAGGTGTAGACTGCATAACCTGCAGTACATGTATTTTAGAACAAAAATGGTTACTCAAACAACTTCCCAAGCTTACAGTGGATATAGTAAGTGTACACACCCCTGTTAACATGCCAGGATTTTGTGATATATCACATGAGACCTCAGAAAACAGGTCATAACAGTTCCCTCATTTCATATGACATACAACCTGTGCAATCCAACTGAAGAACATACATATGAGTTATGGGTAACATATGGTAAATGCAAATAGGTACAATAGGCTGGTTGCATGAGTGTGCACACCCTTAAAGAAAAGCACCTTTCAATTTAATCACAGCATTCAGTCCTCTTGGGAAGGTGTCTATCAGCATGGCACATCTTGACTTGCCAGTGTTTGTACACTCCCTTGCAAAACACCTCCAACTATGTAAGATTGCAAGGGCATCTCCTCTGCACTCTCCTCTTTAGGTCAGCCTGCATATTTTCTATTGGATGTAGGTGTGGGCTCTGACTGGGCCAGTGCAGAATGTTGCATGTGTTCTGTTGAAGCCATCCTTTTGCTGATTTGGATGTATGGTTTGGGGTGTTGTTGTGTGGAAAGGTGGAATTCTGCTCCATCTACAGCTATGTGGCAGACACCAGAAGGATGGGAGCTACAAGGGACTGGTATTTTGAACTATTCATAATCCCCTCCAACTTACCTACAGTCCCAGTTCCAGCTTGTGAACAGCAGCCCCAAAGCAGGACACTGCCATCACCATGCTTCATCATGGGGGTGGTGTTATTGCGGTGATGCACAGTGGTGTTATTGCGCCATACAAACCTGTCAGAATTGTGGGCAAAGAGTTCAACCCTGGTCCCATATAACCACAACACATTTTCTCACTTGCTTTTTTTGAAGACCTGATGTATTGCTTTCAGACTTTCTCCAGGCCTGGATATTGTTTAGTGTGAGGAACTGCTGCCATCTTCCAACCCTACCCTATAGGCAAGACCTGTGCATAAAAGAGTAAAATCCCATGATTGGAGAAACTCCCTGGTCAGCTTCAGTAAGAAGCTGAGATCCCTCATAAAATCCTCCAAAGCTAGTTATGAAAACAAAATTGCCACTGACTCTAAAGACAACCACAAAGCATTCTATTGCTATGTCAAGAATCTCAATGGCAACACTCAGATCTGCTCTGAGTTACAGCACAATGGCACTAAATATACAGAACCAATGTATATTACCAACATCCTGGCAGATAGGTTCAGTGCTAACTTTACCCCTCTGTCATCCCCTAAAGGGCCCATCTCTATACCAGAAGAATGCAAAGTTCCTGTAATCACGGCTGCACAGGTAAAAAACACACTATCCAAAGCCAAGAACACAGCATCCATGGGACCTGATGACATCCCAGGCTGTGTTCTACATGAACTACAGAACAAACTGGCACCCCACCTAAGTACCATGTTCAATCATAGCCCCACCTCAGGCTGTGTGCCCACTGAATGGCGCACAGTGGCGGTTATCCCACTCCACAAAGGGGAGCCACCACAGACTCTGGAAACTACCGCCCCATTAGCCTAATGAGCCTGGTCTGCAAGGCTATGGAGCATATCATCATGGAACTTATAAACAATGACATTGGTAATCTCCAAACTCAGGACCCCACCCAGTTCGGGTTTGTAAAAGGCAGATCATGTCTGCTAAACCTGATAAACTTCTTTGAAGCAGTCACCAAAGCCATAGATGAGGGTAAGGTGGTTCACACAGCCTATCTTGATCTCGCCAAGGCTTTTGACACCATCCCCCACTCTGGAATTATAGATAAACTCACTAAACTAGGTATAAATCCCTATGTCACAAGATGGGTTGCCAACTGGCTCACTGACAGAACCCACACTGTGAAAGTAGCAGACTCCAAATCCAGCTTCAGACCAGTGACAAGTGGAGTACCACAGGGTTCAGTCCAGGGTCCTCTCCTGTTTGGTATCTACTTCTCTGAAGTACAGGCCAACACAGAAGGTCTTTGGCTAATGAAGTTCGCAGATGACTGCAAACTAGGAGCCATAATCAAAACTCCAAAAGATATGGACATCCTACAAAAGGGCCTTGTTGAGACAGATGCCTGTTGTCAAAGTCATGGCCTCAAACTCAATGTCAAAAAGTGCATTGTCATTCCTTTTGGTAAAAAACTCAGTACCCATGGACTACCACATAGGTGGTAGTCTACTTAACACCGAAAGTGTGATAAGAGACCTTGGGACACAGGTGGACAGTCGTCTCTCCTTTGATAATCACATCGCCACAGTAGTCAGGAAATCCTTCTATGTGGCACACCTCATCACCAAAGGTTTCTCATCCAGGAAAAAAGAAGTCATTGTTCCCCTCTACTCGTCACTCATTAGACCCATTATAGAGTGCAATGCCCCTTTTGGTATGTGCCTCACAAGACATCTACAACAGCTGGAAAGGCCACAGAAATACCTCAGAAAGAGGATTACTGGCCTCAAAGAGATGCCCTATGCAGACCGTCTCAAAAAACTGCAGCTTTACTCCATTGCATATCGCCTACTCAGAGGCGATCTCTGCCTAACACACAAAGCTATGTCAAACCCAGAGCTTTTAGACATGATCCACTTAAATATATCCCAATCCCTATGAGCTACACGCTCTAGGGACCTAAACCTCATCACCACAATAAACAGAACATGCTGGAGGGATAGATTCCTGTCCCAGAGACTTCCTATACTCTGGAACAAACTACCTATTTATATCAAACAAAGCTCCTCATTAGCACTGTTCAAGAAAAATCTTGATGATTGGATGGGAGATAGGAAATTCACCCTGGGGATCACTTCTGTGGCTCTGCTCGACAGTGGCACAGGAAAATAATTTTCTTGGGTGGCGAAAGCCAGGGTACCTTTGGCTAGGCTTATATAGGCCCTAGGGCCAATAGCCTAGTACCTATGAACCTATATGGAGAACACGGAAGATTGTTATCACATGTAGTACACATGCAGTACTTGCTGGAGATTCCTGCTACTCCTTCACTGTTGCTGTAGGGCTCCTGTCAGCCTCCCTGGCCAGCTTTGTCTTGTATTCTCATAAAATTTGGAGGGATGTCCACTCCTTCGCAATGTCATTGTAGCCCCATATTTTACCACCTTTTGATGACTGTCTGCACTGTGTTCCATGGTATATGCAATGCTGTGGAAATGTTTTGGTACCCTTCTCCAGGCTGATACATCTCAAAAATGTGGTCCCTTAGCAGCTTCATCAGCTCAATGCAAACCATGGCTGTTGCTGTAGCAAGCACCTGGGTATATGTTAGGATAATTCTGGTAGGACAGATGACTGTTATTTGCTGTTAATCAAAGAGTCTCTGTAATTGGTGGCAGGTGTGTACCCAATAAGATGTAATGCTGTAGTTGTATCGAAAGCTGCATCAACACAGTATTAGCTTCAGCCTGTGCACACATATGCATCTAGGTTGTTGTACGATCATGTGTCATAATTGTTCCCATAACAGATTTGTTTGCTTTACAATTGAATTATGCAGGTTATAAGTCACATGACAGGTTGGCAGGATTTTGAAATTGTCTATTCTGCTCTCATTTTTGTATATCACAAATACCTGGCATTCTAACAGGTGTGTACACCATTTATATGTGCTGTATAACACTAATTTATAGAATATGACCCTAGTTTTTGGCCATTGTCCCCCCATTTTGTCAGTCTTTGTCCAGATGTCCTGCAATGACAGGTTGTGAGGTATGCTGCAGATATGTGACATCTCCTGCAAATAGGCCCATCATGATGCAATGCAATAAACACCACTGCAAGTGAACACGTAGATATTGACCAATGGCTGACTGTAACAGTTGTGTGCACGGTCACATGCATGACCTTAACATGCTTGGGGTACTGGTGAGCCACAACAGGAAAATCCCATACTTATTGGCTTCAGGCTGCTGTCCCACATGCAAACCAGAGGGACCCATGTAATAGTGGGGAGTGTTATTGTCAGCAGATTCACATTTGGCTTTGGTACAAGATGAATGCTCTGTTTCTGCACAGGTAGCGTACACACTATGATATTACACAATTTGCTGTCCGTCACCACAGATGTGCACTTGTGTGCATTACTAAACTCCACTCACTAATCCATTTTGCACTGACATATGCATCTAGAGACTCTATAGAAGACAGTTTCACTGCTACCTCATTACATTGATGTACACTTTGGCCTTACCTGCATGCTCCTTGCCTGTTGCCTGGGTGCCACCCACCTCCATGACAGGTATTTCACGTATTTTATGTTGTGTGGGGGCAACCCCAAGGTTGGCAAGGAGCTTCTCACAATGGGCCTGTGGGGCTGGACCCCTACCGGTGGCAGTACGGTCCCTCACTACAGCAGCAGCCCTTTGCCTGGCATGACATATCAGGTCAGTTGCTCTATGCCTGACCTGATCATATGTTCATCCATGGTGGCCCAAGATGTTTACTCTCTTGACAGATCATTCCACAGGGCAGTCCCCTCCTGCAGATTTTGCCACCTATGGCCAGGAAGAACAGCATAGTGTGTTATCACAGCTTCAGTGATGACTGCTGTCTCCGCAGCAATGTGTGCCAGTTGCCTCTGCATGGTACCTGAAAGACTTAAACAGGGAATCACATCACAGGACCTCACACATTGCTCAGAGTTCTTTACAAAGCCAGCACATGAATATTGCCTATCATTAGCCACTACTTACAAACACATCATACCCCTGTACCTAGCAGCACTGTATGGACATGCATTGTACTCCTTATCCTGATGTGTCATGTTCCCCCCAATGAGGGCCAGTACATTGCATAAATCACCATTCATCATTAATGTTTGTGTAGAGGGATGACAGTGGCCATGTTCCTTGCAGATGGGATGTCAATGGTGCTCAGGCTTTGCTTGCATACAGTGTGTAATGGAGCTGGAAGCATATACCTGGGTTCAAGTAGGATGCAGACAGGAATGTTATCAGGCCCCAAGGGGACTTGCTTTTGTTAAATTTGATTAGGCAGTTTGCATTGGATCCATGATGATGAGGGGAGGGCTGCATGTGCTGTGCATATCCACCTATACGGATGGTGAGCCAGGGGGGTGATGTTTGCCCTAAACATGTCTGCAGCAGGTTGGCTGTAGTTATGGTGTGTGTGTGTGTGTGTGTGTGTGTGTGTGTGTGTGTGTGTGTGTGTGTGTGTGTGTGTGTGTGTGTGTGTGTGTGTTTGTGTGTATGTGATGTGATTAACCATCATTACAGGGTAGGTTTGGTTGTTGCCTTTGAGACTGCAGACATATGTGAAGATGGCCTTGTGATTTCCCTTAGTGGATGTGTCCAATTTGTACTCATAGTTAGCCTTACAGTAATCCACCTGTGACCTAATATGCTCGTTCAGACAAAGGTTGACATGCTGCCCAGTTGGTGCATGATCCTACTTTGCCCTGTACAGCCAATTTAGCATCCCATTATGTGCTTTGTGCATTGCTGCTGTGCAGCAAAGGGGATTGCTCTACTTTAGTGGAGACAGGTTTTACAAGTAAGGTATTGCTGAGGCCATACAGCTATGTGGGTGGTCATATATCTGTTTGTAGTAGGCATGGACACAATGTCATAACACAGTTGGACACCTCTCCAATTTCAACATGATACTCATGCTTATTTTAGTACCCATGTCTGTGTCAGGGCAATGCAACAACCATTAGCTGTGGAAGTGTAACTCTGTTGGATGCACATAAAAAAATTACACACATGCACAACATGTACAGCTTATTTACCTGACGTTTTGCATCCCATGTCAGTTGTTATGAGGCAGCCAGGTACACCTACCCATACATACATATGCACAGGTAACCTGCTATACATTTCTGTTCTATGTCAGTATGGCACACTGTAATTACACTCTTGCTGCTCAGTCATTCATGTCAACCTGTTAGGGTAGGACATCTGGAGGACACCGCACATACATGGTGGGCTATGGACCAAAATTAGTGACACTTTCTTCATATTGCTGTAACACACATACGTCATTTGATAGTACAGTAGCCTTTGCATTCACAGACATACCCTGGAGGATGTCTGACATTTATATGGCAGGCAGAGACAAGAAAGGCTGGTAGTGAGGGTAGTAACTGTTAATGTTATGAGTATGACTGGTATGGGGACAGCGCAACAAATATGATGGACAGAGGAAAGGTGGATATTTTGTGTGTGCCACAGACCAGATGGAAGGGTTGTATGGCTGTGTGTATTGGAGTTGGGTACAAATAGTTCTATCATGGTGTGTATGGGAGGGGAACTGGTGTAGGGGTTTAACTGAAGGAACATTATGCCAAGAGTGTTTGTGGAGGTGATAAGAGTGTCAGTTAGATGATGTTTAGGAGGCTGGGAATTGATAGTGTAATGATGACAGTTGTTAGTGCATATGCTCTGCTAATTGCATGTGTGATGGATGAGACAGACATACTTTGGAGTGGTTGGATGAAGTGGTGATGAGTGTACCCAAGGGTGAGAGAGTGTTGATTGGAGCAGATTTCAATGGGCATGTTGGTGAAGGGGGACAAAGGGGATGCAGAAGTGATGAGTAGATATGGTGTTAAGTAAAGGAATGCAGAAGGTGAGATGGTGGTTGAGTTTGCAAAAGAGATTGGACATGGCTGTGGTGAATACGTAGTTTTACAAGAATGAGGGGTATACGGTGACATACAAGAGTGGAGGAAGATGCACACAGGTGGATTATATCCTATTCAGGTGGGCCTGTTTGAAGGGGATTAGAAACTGTAAAGTGGTGACAGGGGAAAGTGTAATTTAGGCAGCATGAAATGTTGGTCTGTATGATGACGTTGGTGATCAAGAAGAGGGGAGTGTGAGGGCAGCACCATGGATCAAATGGTGGATACTGAGAAATGGTGATTGTGAGGTTGAGCTCAGGGAGGAGTTAAGACAGGCAGTGGGTGGCAGTGAAGAGTTAGCAAATATCTTTTCAAAGTTACCTTTTTCTTTTCCCCATTCTCTACCTGGCTGCTGAGCGTCTTATCCTGGAGGTTTGAACTAACCTGAGACTTGGTTATCTGGTCCATGCAAGCACCGATATACCTGACTACTACCCTCCTGGAAGTACAGAATTTCTCCAACTGAGCTCATACCCTTCAGCTCCCTGAGATAACTACTCAGTAAGACAGTGAAACTTGGTTATCTGGTCCATGCAAGCACCGATATACCTGACTACTACCCTCCTGGAAGTACAGAATTTCTCCAACTGAGCTCATACCCTTCAGCTCCCTGAGATAACTACTCAGTAAGACAGTGAAACTTGGTTATCTGGTCCATGCAAGCACCGATATACCTGACTACTACCCTCCTGGAAGTACAGAATTTCTCCAACTGAGCTCATACCCTTCAGCTCCCTGAGATAACTACTCAGTAAGACAGTGAAACTTGGTTATCTGGTCCATGCAAGCACCGATATACCTGACTACTACCCTCCTGGAAGTACAGAATTTCTCCAACTGAGCTCATACCCTTCAGCTCCCTGAGATAACTACTCAGTAAGACAGTGAAAGTATGTCCTGTTTTGTATGTCTGTACTTACTAAAATAGACTCTCAAAGGTTAGTTTAGCATCCCTCCAAAACAACCAGCAGTCAATAACCCCCTTTTCCCTTTTCTTCAACTAGTGTTGAATCTCAACTTATATCTTCTCACCTACTCCTATTCCTTTCTTTCCTTTAACATTATTACTTGTTCCCTTTGTTTCTTTTTAGTCCCTTGCTCAGGAACCAGTCATTGCAATTAAATAACTGGCCAAAGGTGGTGCTTCCACACCTCTCTATTGCCTCCTCTTAGACTTTCTTCTAACCTCCCTTATACCTCACTTACTAGTCTTTTAAACAGAGTCTCTTTCCTGACCTGCTCCTTCTTACCCTCTCCTCCTCACCTTTCCTATACCACACTCAAGTTTACTAACATATTATAACTCTACACATTAGCTGAATTTAACAACTAAATTTGCAATCCATCTCTTACCTACCTGCTCCTTCTTCCACTCCACAGATTGTTTTCCTTAGCAATATACTCTCTTGTGTCCTATTCCAGATCTTTTATTCCCCATAGCTCTCCCACCTTTATTAGTTTTACACCAGTATTTAGGTCTCCTATGCCCTAGCATCACCCTCTCTCCTATTAGTAACTTTATCCCTGGCTCCCCCTAGCTTTCGCTCTATCTTTACACTTTACTCCCCACCCACTTTCCTTAGCCATACTCCTACCTCATTGCCCCTCCTCCGTTACGTACCTATCCCACTGTCTTCCAAACTATTGTTCTCTTTCCCGCACATTTTGCCCATATCCGGCTTTCTGGGTTACTTCCCTTCCTTCCCTTCCCCCAGGTCTCCCATTAACGTATAAATATACCCCACTATTCACTGACGCCATTTTCTTTTCCCCATTCTCTACCTGGCTGCTGAGCGTCTTATCCTGGAGGTTTGAACTAACCTGAGAGTAAGCATTGTTTATTACTTTGTATTAAGAAAACTGCTTGCTAAGGCTACCTGTATACGGACATATTCAATCCTACTCTGAGTGATATGTTTATTGACGTCTGACTGTTATTGGGAGTTGCTTTATGCGCTTGGAATCAGTGCAATATCTGTGAATATGTGTTCTTAAACTTGTGGTTCCTACGGAAACTTTATCTGCACCAAGCGTATGCTTCTTTACTCTAATGAACTTTATCTGATGCTGAAATGTATTAGGACTTGCCTATCGTCTACACGTGGGCTTAATAACTGAGTGCGTCAGAGAGTAGCATTTTGTAGACTTTTACTAAGAATGCTTTATCTGTTTGGTAGTCACTGTACTAGTTATGAATACCTGTTTCTCAATGCAAAGTATCTACTTAAACTTTCTATGTTTGTAGAGCATGCTTTTTATCTCCTATGAGTTGGGTCTATTTCCTACAAGTATTTGGACCTGCCTAGCATCTCTAACTGGCCATATATATTGTGCGTGTCACTAAATAGCGCTACAAACAATGCTTGCTTAAATACGCACTGTCCTTTAATATATTTGAACTGCTACCGTTTATGGCTTGCTGTATTTAGCCGCGATTCCCTATCGCTATTGCTTTCTTTACCCAATTACCGTCCTGGGCATACTTTTAACCTACACTTATTATTGTACCAGGATCTCACTCCCATTAGTCGCATGCTCACTGGGTACATGTCTTACGCACTTAGTGAATGCATTCTACCATATTTTACCATACTAATTTAGTTACTACCCGATGCGTTGTTCTTTTAAGCTGAAAGCAGGATATTATTTGTATCAGATTATTATTACCTGATGCGTTGTTCTTTTAAGCTGAAAGCAAGATATTATTTTTCTGCAGTCGTATCACCCCAGGCTAAATGCCTATTAACGCCTAATTACTTAGCGACTACCCGATGCGTTGTTCTTTTAGCTGAAAGCAAGATATTATTTTTACCTGATTATTATTACCCGATGCGTTGTTCTTTTAAGCTGAAAGCAGGATATTATTTTTCTGCAGTCGCATCACCCCAGGCTAAATGCCTATTACCTTCCTAAGCTATAGTGCTTTTATACTGTAGGTCCCCATGTGTTAGAACCTATATCATTAAGAATTTTTAAGCAATTACCTTACAGTTTAACATCAGCTTTTGGTGAAAGATATATTAACTGTCTCACTCAACAATTACATCAAAGAAATACATTGCCTATACTATAACATTGCATCCAAAGCCTGTAATGTGTTCATTTGTTAGATTCTTTGACATATCTGAGTTCTGATTTCATTGACTAGATATTCATAACATGTATATATCACTGCTATTATTGTTGATAAATGTTTTCAAAGGTATCTGTTTTAATTGATTTTGCTCTCTAATATTTATACTGTAAGCCTCACTACCTTTCTCTTTTCCTATCCTATACTAGCTTGGTTATCTGGTCCATGCAAGCACCGATATACCTGACTACTACCCTCCTGGAAGTACAGAATTTCTCCAACTGAGCTCATACCCTTCAGCTCCCTGAGATAACTACTCAGTAAGACAGTGAAAGTATGTCCTGTTTTGTATGTCTGTACTTACTAAAATAGACTCTCAAAGGTTAGTTTAGCATCCCTCCAAAACAACCAGCAGTCAATAACCCCCTTTTCCCTTTTCTTCAACTAGTGTTGAATCTCAACTTATATCTTCTCACCTACTCCTATTCCTTTCTTTCCTTTAACATTATTACTTGTTCCCTTTGTTTCTTTTTAGTCCCTTGCTCAGGAACCAGTCATTGCAATTAAATAACTGGCCAAAGGTGGTGCTTCCACACCTCTCTATTGCCTCCTCTTAGACTTTCTTCTAACCTCCTTATACCTCACTTACTAGTCTTTTAAACAGAGTCTCTTTCCTGACCTGCTCCTTCTTACCCTCTCCTCCTCACCTTTCCTATACCACACTCAAGTTTACTAACATATTATAACTCTACACATTAGCTGAATTTAACAACTAAATTTGCAATCCATCTCTTACCTACCTGCTCCTTCTTCCACTCCACAGATTGTTTTCCTTAGCAATATACTCTCTTGTGTCCTATTCCAGATCTTTTTATTCCCCCATAGCTCTCCCACCTTTATTAGTTTTACACCAGTATTTAGGTCTCCTATGCCCTAGCATCACCCTCTCTCCTATTAGTAACTTTATCCCTGGCTCCCCCTAGCTTTCGCTCTATCTTTACACTTTACTCCCCACCCACTTTCCTTAGCCATACTCCTACCTCATTGCCCCTCCTCCGTTACGTACCTATCCCACTGTCTTCCAAACTATTGTTCTCTTTCCGCACATTTTGCCCATATCCGGCTTTCTGGGTTACTTCCCTTCCTTCCCTTCCCCCAGGTCTCCCATTAACGTATAAATATACCCCACTATTCACTGACGCCATTTTCTTTTCCCCATTCTCTACCTGGCTGCTGAGCGTCTTATCCTGGAGGTTTGAACTAACCTGAGAGTAAGCATTGTTTATTACTTTGTATTAAGAAAACTGCTTGCTAAGGCTACCTGTATACGGACATATTCAATCCTACTCTGAGTGATATGTTTATTGACGTCTGACTGTTATTGGGAGTTGCTTTATGCTTGGAATCAGTGCAATATCTGTGAATATGTGTTCTTAAACTTGTGGTTCCTCGAAACTTTATCTGCACCAAGCGTATGCTTCTTTACTCTAATGAACTTTATCTGATGCTGAAATGTATTAGGACTTGCCTATCGTCTACGTGGGCTTAATAACTGAGTCGTCAGAGTAGCATTTTGTAGACTTTTACTAAGAATGCTTTATCTGTTTGGTAGTCACTGTACTAGTTATGAATACCTGTTTCTCAATGCAAAGTATCTACTTAAACTTTCTATGTTTGTAGAGCATGCTTTTTATCTCCTATGAGTTGGGTCTATTTCCTACAAGTATTTGGACCTGCCTAGCATCTCTAACTGGCCATATATATTGTGCGTGTCACTAAATAGCGCTACAAACAATGCTTGCTTAAATACGCACTGTCCTTTAATATATTTGAACTGCTACCGTTTATGGCTTGCTGTATTTAGCTTGATTCCCTATCGCTATTGCTTTCTTTACCCAATTACCGTCCTGGGCATACTTTTAACCTACACTTATTATTGTACCAGGATCTCACTCCCATTAGTCGCATGCTCACTGGGTACATGTCTTACGCACTTAGTGAATGCATTCTACCATATTTTACCATACTAATTTAGTTACTACCCGATGCGTTGTTCTTTTAAGCTGAAAGCAGGATATTATTTGTATCAGATTATTATTACCTGATGCGTTGTTCTTTTAAGCTGAAAGCAAGATATTATTTTTCTGCAGTCGTATCACCCCAGGCTAAATGCCTATTAACGCCTAATTACTTAGCGACTACCCGATGCGTTGTTCTTTTAGCTGAAAGCAAGATATTATTTTTACCTGATTATTATTACCCGATGCGTTGTTCTTTTAAGCTGAAAGCAGGATATTATTTTTCTGCAGTCGCATCACCCCAGGCTAAATGCCTATTACCTTCCTAAGCTATAGTGCTTTTATACTGTAGGTCCCCATGTGTTAGAACCTATATCATTAAGAATTTTTAAGCAATTACCTTACAGTTTAACATCAGCTTTTGGTGAAAGATATATTAACTGTCTCACTCAACAATTACATCAAAGAAATACATTGCCTATACTATAACATTGCATCCAAAGCCTGTAATGTGTTCATTTGTTAGATTCTTTGACATATCTGAGTTCTGATTTCATTGACTAGATATTCATAACATGTATATATCACTGCTATTATTGTTGATAAATGTTTTCAAAGGTATCTGTTTTAATTGATTTTGCTCTCTAATATTTATACTGTAAGCCTCACTACCTTTCTCTTTTCCTATCCTATACTAGCTTGGTTATCTGGTCCATGCAAGCACCGATATACCTGACTACTACCCTCCTGGAAGTACAGAATTTCTCCAACTGAGCTCATACCCTTCAGCTCCCTGAGATAACTACTCAGTAAGACAGTGAAAGTATGTCCTGTTTTGTATGTCTGTACTTACTAAAATAGACTCTCAAAGGTTAGTTTAGCATCCCTCCAAAACAACCAGCAGTCAATAACCCCCTTTTCCCTTTTCTTCAACTAGTGTTGAATCTCAACTTATATCTTCTCACCTACTCCTATTCCTTTCTTTCCTTTAACATTATTACTTGTTCCCTTTGTTTCTTTTTAGTCCCTTGCTCAGGAACCAGTCATTGCAATTAAATAACTGGCCAAAAGGTGGTGCTTCCACACCTCTCTATTGCCTCCTCTTAGACTTTCTTCTAACCTCCCTTATACCTCACTTACTAGTCTTTTAAACAGAGTCTCTTTCCTGACCTGCTCCTTCTTACCCTCTCCTCCTCACCTTTCCTATACCACACTCAAGTTTACTAACATATTATAACTCTACACATTAGCTGAATTTAACAACTAAATTTGCAATCCATCTCTTACCTACCTGCTCCTTCTTCCACTCCACAGATTGTTTTCCTTAGCAATATACTCTCTTGTGTCCTATTCCAGATCTTTTTATTCCCCCATAGCTCTCCCACCTTTATTAGTTTTACACCAGTATTTAGGTCTCCTATGCCCTAGCATCACCCTCTCTCCTATTAGTAACTTTATCCCTGGCTCCCCCTAGCTTTCGCTCTATCTTTACACTTTACTCCCCACCCACTTTCCTTAGCCATACTCCTACCTCATTGCCCCTCCTCCGTTACGTACCTATCCCACTGTCTTCCAAACTATTGTTCTCTTTCCCGCACATTTTGCCCATATCCGGCTTTCTGGGTTACTTCCCTTCCTTCCCTTCCCCCAGGTCTCCCATTAACGTATAAATATACCCCACTATTCACTGACGCCATTTTCTTTTCCCCATTCTCTACCTGGCTGCTGAGCGTCTTATCCTGGAGGTTTGAACTAACCTGAGAGTAAGCATTGTTTATTACTTTGTATTAAGAAAACTGCTTGCTAAGGCTACCTGTATACGGACATATTCAATCCTACTCTGAGTGATATGTTTATTGACGTCTGACTGTTATTGGGAGTTGCTTTATGCTTGGAATCAGTGCAATATCTGTGAATATGTGTTCTTAAACTTGTGGTTCCTACGGAAACTTTATCTGCACCAAGCGTATGCTTCTTTACTCTAATGAACTTTATCTGATGCTGAAATGTATTAGGACTTGCCTATCGTCTACCGTGGGCTTAATAACTGAGTCGTCAGAGAGTAGCATTTGTAGACTTTTACTAAGAATGCTTTATCTGTTTGGTAGTCACTGTACTAGTTATGAATACCTGTTTCTCAATGCAAAGTATCTACTTAAACTTTCTATGTTTGTAGAGCATGCTTTTTATCTCCTATGAGTTGGGTCTATTTCCTACAAGTATTTGGACCTGCCTAGCATCTCTAACTGGCCATATATATTGTGCGTGTCACTAAATAGCGCTACAAACAATGCTTGCTTAAATCGCACTGTCCTTTAATATATTTGAACTGCTACCGTTTATGGCTTGCTGTATTTAGCCGCGATTCCCTATCGCTATTGCTTTCTTTACCCAATTACCGTCCTGGGCATACTTTTAACCTACACTTATTATTGTACCAGGATCTCACTCCCATTAGTCGCATGCTCACTGGGTACATGTCTTACGCACTTAGTGAATGCATTCTACCATATTTTACCATACTAATTTAGTTACTACCCGATGCGTTGTTCTTTTAAGCTGAAAGCAGGATATTATTTGTATCAGATTATTATTTCCTGATGCGTTGTTCTTTTAAGCTGAAAGCAAGATATTATTTTTCTGCAGTCGTATCACCCCAGGCTAAATGCCTATTAACGCCTAATTACTTAGCGACTACCCGATCGTTGTTCTTTTAGCTGAAAGCAAGATATTATTTTACCTGATTATTATTACCCGATGCGTTGTTCTTTTAAGCTGAAAGCAGGATATTATTTTTCTGCAGTCGCATCACCCCAGGCTAAATGCCTATTACCTTCCTAAGCTATAGTGCTTTTATACTGTAGGTCCCCATGTGTTAGAACCTATATCATTAAAATTTTTAAGCAATTACCTTACAGTTTAACATCAGCTTTTGGTGAAAGATATATTAACTGTCTCACTCAACAATTACATCAAAGAAATACATTGCCTATACTATAACATTGCATCCAAAGCCTGTAATGTGTTCATTTGTTAGATTCTTTGACATATCTGAGTTCTGATTTCATTGACTAGATATTCATAACATGTATATATCACTGCTATTATTGTTGATAAATGTTTTCAAAGGTATCTGTTTTAATTGATTTTGCTCTCTAATATTTATACTGTAAGCCTCACTACCTTTCTCTTTTCCTATCCTATACTAGCTTGGTTATCTGGTCCATGCAAGCACCGATATACCTGACTACTACCCTCCTGGAAGTACAGAATTTCTCCAACTGAGCTCATACCCTTCAGCTCCCTGAGATAACTACTCAGTAAGACAGTGAAAGTATGTCCTGTTTTGTATGTCTGTACTTACTAAAATAGACTCTCAAAGGTTAGTTTAGCATCCCTCCAAAACAACCAGCAGTCAATAACCCTCTTTTCCCTTTTCTTCAACTAGTGTTGAATCTCAACTTATATCTTCTCACCTACTCCTATTCCTTTCTTTCCTTTAACATTATTACTTGTTCCCTTTGTTTCTTTTTAGTCCCTTGCTCAGGAACCAGTCATTGCAATTAAATAACTGGCCAAAGGTGGTGCTTCCACACCTCTCTATTGCCTCCTCTTAGACTTTCTTCTAACCTCCCTTATACCTCACTTACTAGTCTTTTAAACAGAGTCTCTTTCCTGACCTGCTCCTTCTTACCCTCTCCTCCTCACCTTTCCTATACCACACTCAAGTTTACTAACATATTATAACTCTACACATTAGCTGAATTTAACAACTAAATTTGCAATCCATCTCTTACCTACCTGCTCCTTCTTCCACTCCACAGATTGTTTTCCTTAGCAATATACTCTCTTGTGTCTTCCGCTCCGTTAAGCCTTCGGGCTCACTCCGCTCCCCTACCCTGCCCCCAATTCCCACCCGCCCCCAGTACCTCTTAACTTATACCCTCAAACCCCACCCCCTTTTTACCAACAACCAATCATAGAATCTACAACAGCCACACCCTATATTTATTCCTCTACTCCCCTCAAGCATAAATCTCCTCCCACTACTATCTGTATTATCCTACATAAAGTCAACACCTACTTCTCTCCTTCTCCTCTAATATCTACTACACTCTACTAACATGCCTAACCAATACCAATGGTTACTAGTACTCGCACTCCTGACAACTCTTACCACTACCTACCTCTTAACCTCCTATGAAAACCCTCTTCTCTACTCTTACTATCCCTTCCCAACAAACTCTAACAACTTCTCCACCTTCATCAATAAGCTTTTTTAATGCCATCTACAAGCCCAGGTACTTTCAAGCCAAATATCACCGCCTAACTCACATCAGATACTCAATTCTAAATATTAGAAAATTATGCAACCATCATTGTAAACCTCTCCAGTATTACAACTTTATACTAATCCACTCCTTAACACATGGTGACATTCACCCCAACCCAGGCCCAAACCATCACCCAGCCCCACCAACTGCAACAAACCTAATATAATCCCTTTACCTCCAAGCAAACCCTCCAAATCACTCTCTATAGCCCATCTAAACATACGTAGTATCATAACAAAATTCCACAAATTCATGCTCTTCTAGATGTCCAGCAATTTGACATCCTCTGCCTAACCGAAACATGGCTCAAACCCACAATAAAAGATACTGAAATTATTCCCCCAGGCTATTCTATCTTTAGACAAGACCGCAAAAATAAAAAAGGTGGAGGTGTAGCAATTCTCTACAAAACAGGACTACAAATCAACAAAATAAATCATAAACTACCCTTAGACAACAACTTAGAAATAATTATTACTAAACTCCAACTTAACTCACACAAATCAGTTAACATAATCTGCACCTATTTCCCCCCAGGTAAAAATCAACCACTATTAGAAGACTTATTAAACTGGCTTTCCTCAAATCTCCCTCAGGAAACAATACTACTAGGAGACTTTAATATTGACTGGTACTTATGTAACAACACCAATCCATCCACCCTGATTAACCTGTATGGCTTCTCACAAGCTATAAACTCTCCAACTAGAACAAATAAACTTAATAATAAAGAAACCATCCTAGATTGGATCCTAACAAACTGTCCTTCACAAAACTATACAACAGGAACCCTCCCGGATGACCTTAGTGACCACTCTCTAATATACATTATTAGACATAAAACAAGTTTAAGTATCCCCACTCCAGTCAGAACGGCCCGTAGCAAAAAACATTTTAACAACGAATTGTTCCTAACCGAACTTAAACAATGCAATTGGTCTCCCCTTAAAGCACTCCCTATTAATGAAGCAGTTAATTACTTCAATAACTCTTTTCTAGCAATCCTAGACCATCATGCCCCAATGCGTTCCATAAGAATGAAAAACAAACCAGCACCTTGGCTCTCTAAATCAACTAAGAAACTAATCCATAATAGAAATAAATCTTGGGCCAAATGGCGTACCACAAAAGACACTATCGATCACCAAACTTTTAGACAACAAAGAAACTCAACAAAAAAAGCCATCCTACAAGATAAAAAGAACTTTTATATCCAACTCCAGCAATCTTCCTTCAACAACCAAAAATTCTGGTCTACTATTAACACACTACTTTCCCCAGGCAAAGTTACCACGCCTTATCCACTTGACTCCAAACGGATTGTCCGACACAAACAGCAAATGCCTTTAATACTTTCTTTACTACTACTATATTAAATCTAGCAAATCAACTAAACCCTGATACCTCCAACTTGCCAAGCCCAAGCTCCACCCCCCCCCTTTTCACCTTGAACCTATACCCACCCCCTATATCTCCTCCTTATTTCAACAATTAAAACCTACTACCCCTCAGCTGATAAATTACCAGCAGAATACCTCCAAATAGGAGCCAAATCGATTGCCTTCCCAATCTCTATATTGATCAATAGAACTATAAAAGAAGGCACCATTCCATCTATTTGGAAAATCTCACACATCATCCCACTTCACAAAGGTGGTGACTCTACTGAGTTCTCCAACTATCGTCCTATAGCTCTACTCTCTCCACTTGCTAAAATTATGGAGAAATGTATCCACAAACAATTAATAACTCACCTACTTCAGTATAATCTCCTTGCTAACTGCCAACATGGATTCCGGCCATTTCACAGTACTACCACTGCCTTGCTATCTTTTACTAACTCTATCAACAATTATCGTAATAACAATATTCTTTCCTCAGCATTCTTTGTAGACCTATCTAAAGCGTTGACATGGTTAATCATGAACTTCTCCTCCACCAACTTAAGTCCCTCTCACTGGACAATCTTGCTATGAACTGGTTTACATCATACCTAGAAAACCGCAAACAAGCAGTTCTCTGGCAAAACCATCTTTCTGATCTCCTTCCCACCTCCCTAGGTGTTCCTCAAGGCTCTATTTTAGGTCCACTCTTGTTTTCTATTTTCATAAATGACCTTCATCTCTCTACTCCACTCTCCACCTGTATTCAATATGCTGATGACTCCACTATCATCTGTTCTGCCTCATCCCAAACTGAACTTCATTCTATCACACAAAAAGCCTTTACCACCATAGAAGAATGGTTCTCCAAACACTGTCTTCTCCTCAACCCCAAAAAAACAAAACTCTTGCTCTTTAAACCCTCTCATTTGTCTCCCCCACTTCATTTTACACTTACATCAAATAACAATACTGTTATCTCTCCCGACCCTACCACCAAACTTCTAGGAATCACACTTGACAATCAATTAAAGTTTGACACTCACATAAACATTACAATAAAATTGTGAACAAAAAACTTGGATCCCTTTATAGAATAAAACCCTTCTTGACACCAGTTGCCAGAACTACAATAGCTAGAACCCACTTAATTTCTACCCTATTATACGCTTCCTCAATATTCAACAATCTTTCTACAAATAATCTTAATAAACTAACTAGAGCATATAACAACATCGCCAGATTTGCTACAAATACACCTTACAGGACTCATCACTGTCTGAACCTAAAACAACTAGACTGGCTTGAATTACCTCACCTATTACATTTTAACCAACTTATAATCGCCCATAAAGCCCTATACCAACCAAATAATATCCCTATTCTCTCTTCCCTCATAAAACCATATAACAACTTGAGAAATCTACGCTCTGCTAACAAAATGTTGATTCATACTTCCTTATCTAACAACTCAGCAGGTGACTCCATATTCTCTAACTCAGTTGGTAAAATATGGAATCAACTACCACAAGACCTTACAACCCTAACCTCTCTCCCACTATTTAAAACTAACCTAAAACTTTTCTTCTCCAACCACTGGTTATGTACTTGTACTAACCCTGCCTAGCTGTTATTCTCTAATCTATCTGCTACCCACATAACCTATTTTTTTCCTTTTCTACTTTAAATCTTTAAGTACCCAATCTATACTCAAATCTTCACTCTTAATTTCTATCTCAGTAGTACTACTTACCAAGCACAAAACCTACCAGATACTGTACTTATATTTCTCTTTGTATACTATGTTAAACTGAAGATGTATTACTCTATATTAATGCCATCTCCTAATCATTAGCATCATATGTTTATATATTTTTAGTGTATTTCTGTTTTTAGATGTATTTTGTGTGTTACTTTTAGTATAGTTTTTAGTATGTTTTAGTTTTGGAGCTTTTCTCCCCGGGCCTCCACTGAAAATGGACATGTATCCAGTTGGACTAGCCCGGTCAACAAATGTAAAATAAAAAAATAAATAAAATAAAAAATTTGGGTAACTACATCCGAGCTAGCAAGGGAGATGAGTAGACAGAGAGTTGGTGTGACAACTGCACAGAGGAAGGAGGACAAGGAGACCTGGTGGTGGAATGAGGAAGTACAGGGGAGTATACAGAGAAAAAGATTTGCAAAGAAGAAGTGGGATTGTCAGACAGATGAAGAAAGTAGACAGGAGTATAAGGAGACTGGGTGCATGACAAAGAGAGTTGTGGCAAAGGATGAGGATGGGGCATCTGAAGGGTTGTATGTAAGGTTGGACACCAAGGATGGAGAATGGGACCTGTACCAATTGGGTAGATGGAGGCATGTAGCTAGAAAGGATGTGCAGCAAATAAGGCTGATAAAGGATAATGGTGGAAATGTACTCACAAGCAAGGAGAGTGTGCAGAACAGATGGAAACAGGACTTTGATGGGCTGTTGAATGAAGAGAATGAGAGAGAGAGAGAGAGAGAGAGAAGGTTGGATGATGTGGGTATCATGAGTCAGGAAGTGCAACAGATCATTAAGGAAGATCTAAGGATAGCTATGAAGAGGTTTAAGAATGGAAAGGCTATTGGTCCAGATGACATACCTGTATGGAGGTGTTTAAGAGAAATGGCAGTGGCCCTTGTAAACGGATTGTTTACTGTAATCTTGGAAAGTGAGAGGATGTGTGAGGAGTGGATAAAATGTGTTTGGGTACTGATTATGAGAATAAGGGTGGTGTGCAGAGCTGTAGTAACTACAGAGGGATAACATTGATCAGTCACAGCATGACGTAATGGTGAAGGATGGTGGAAGCTAGGTTAAGAAGGGAGGTGAGGATTACTGATTAGCAGTATGGTTTCATGCCAGGAAAGAGCAGTACAGATGTGATGTTTGCTCTGAGAGTGTTGATGGAGACATACAGAGAAGGTCGGAAGTAGCTGCACTGTATCTTTGTAGACTTAGAAACAGCATATGACAGGATGCCTAGAGAGGAGTTGTGGTATTGTATGAGGAGGTCAGGAGTGGCGGATGAAACCATAAGAATGCTACAGGATATGTACAAGATTAGTGTGACAGCAGTGAGTTCTGCATTGGGAGTGACAGGTGCATTTAAGGTGGAGGTGTGAGCACATCAGGTATCAGCTATGAGCCCTTTCTTATTTGCAGTGGTGATGGACAGGTTGACAGACATGATCAGGCAGGAGTCCCCTTAGACTGTGCTGTTTGCAGATGACATTGTGGTCTGTAGTGAGAGTAGGGAACAGGTTGATGAGATCCTGGAGAGGTGGAGGTATGGTCTAGAGAGGGGAGGAATGATGGTCAGCAGGGCTAAGACAGAATATATGTGTGCGAATGGGAGGGAGGATAGAGGAATGGTGAGGATGCAGGGAGTACAGTTTGCAAAGGTGAATAGGTTTAGATACTAGGGAACAACAGTTCAGAGTAATGGCAAGTATGGCGGAGAGGTGAAGAAGAGAGTACAGGCAGGATGCGGGTGGCAGAGAAGAGTGTCAGGAGTGATTTGTGACAGATGAGTACCAATAAGAGTGATAGGGAAGGTCTACAAGAGGGTAGTGAGATCAAGTATGTTATATGGGTTGGAGAGGTTGGCACTGAAAAAAAAGACACGAGTCAGAGCTGGACGTAGCAGAGTTAACGATGTTAAGATTTGCGCTAGGTGTAATGAGGGTGGACAAGATTAGGTATATGTATGTTAGAGGATCAGCCCAGGTTGGACAGCTTGGGGACAAAGCCAGAGAGTGGCAGGATTATGTTGGTTTGGACATGTGATGAGGAGGTATGCTGAGTATATTTGAGAAAGGATGAGGCTGCCAGGTAAGAGGAAAAGAGGAAGGCCTGAGATAAGGTGCATGTATGTGGTGATAGCAGACATGCAGGTGGTTGGTGTGACAGACCAAGATGCAGAGGACTGGAAGACATGGAGACAGTAATCTGCTGTGGTGGCCCCTAATGGGAACAGCCAAAAAAAGAGAAGGTGATGTAATGTCAGTATTCACAGATTTCCAATTATTTGCCGGACATAACACAACTCTTGATGAAATAACAAGAAATATGAGACGCACATATGGTCAGTGTGCATAACACTGGACAGTTGAATGGTATGAGCTCAGTATATCAAATACAGTTCAACACACACATAGCTGCAACAGTATTTCAGTATGCAAATGCCCCATATAGGGCCATCACATTTCTGAGACAAACATGTATATTGTATTTGTATGCACAATTAACATATGGATATTTGCGACATCCCAGTAGCTGGACTAGCAGGGTCACAGTCAGTATTGTTCAACGTACATTCCAGTAGCAGTCATATGTGAGCCATCCTTTCATGGGGTGACTCAGGGCCCTGAGCTGTGTTCTATGTCACTGCAGACAGACACAGATGCTATGGCCATAGGTTCTGATTAGCAATATATCAGTACAGCAAGTGTTGTTGAGACATAATATTTGTTGAACTTCCTATTTTCCATGTTTACATATCCCCTACTACATTCCATTACATGCTTAATTGTTTGACATACCTGTTTTTTTTTCAGTTCGGTTGGTATAATCCTTCACTTTCAGTGTGTGTGTGTGTGTGTGTGTGTGTGTGTGTGTGTGTGTGTGTGTGTGTGTGTGTGTGTGTGTGTGTGTGTGTGTCTGTTTTTCTCTCTCTGAGACAGATGTAGGATATACATCTGTTTTGCATAGGCAGCAGCTTGCCTTTTGTAGGTAATGCTCATGAGCAGCTTATGGCCTGTGCACCCGTTGGAGTCTCCCACTTGCTAATTGCATGTAGAACAGCTGTGGTATTATTCCTATACCCAATAGCATGGAAACACACTCCTATAACTGAATACTTCATGTGGACATTGCCCCTTTTCTTTGGCTGTGAGAGGACTTCATGGAGGTATGTGACAAACAGCATCACAGAGAGTAGTTGGGAACACCTTTTACAACAAACACGGTGGAGACAGCCCAACAAACTTGGGGAGAATGTTCCAGATATAGGGACAGAATGTAAGTATTGTTGTTATACAGTTGAAGTAATGCTAGTTTGATAGGGTTTGTGTGGATAAGGTTGCTCTGCGTGATTTTAAGTCTGACGGTGTTATGTGGTTGACATAACTCTCAAGTGTAATATCTGCAGACTGGCCAGAGTTTGGACTCTTATATTTGGTGTGTTACTCACACATTTTTTGGCCTTGGAAATTCAGTAGCATACTCTGAGGATTCCAGTCAGTAAATGGTAACATCCATGTGTGTTTCTGACTTCATATCCCTCAGAACAGATATGTTACAACAAACACTGTTGCACCAGCAACTTTCTCAGCTTATAACAGCAATATGTCAAAATGCCCCTGTGGTTGGGCCTCTGCCCCCCCAAGTACATCAGGCTTTGTCCAGATGTCATGCAATAAGAGGTGGATAGGTATGGTATGCCATTATAGTGACTCCATTCCTGATATCATCCCAGTGGTGTATCAGACTGCCAGACATGCTATGTATGGGAAGCCTTATATATAAGGACAAAGCCTGGACATTCTGTGGGACTCTGTACAGTTGAAAGGTCTGTGTATGTCTGGCAATTGTTGACAGATTGTCAGGATTGTGTAGCAGTGTATTGTGAATGTGTTATTTGGCCCGTGTAGGGAGGGGTAGATGTAAGTGTTATGGGTCCTTTTCTATCTGACTTTGCATGCTGCTCCAGTTTCTGGTTCTCTATCAGCTGTATATGTTTGTAGGGGCAGACTGAGACATTTCCCATACCACAGTCAGGTGTCAGACTACACTGTGAATTGGGTCAGTATATGTAGGGGTAGTCTGTGAGTGGCAAACATGATGATGATGATTTTGTTCACACAGTCCATATACACTGCTGTTCATTTGGCTTACCAGTATGTCACTGCAAATGTGGTGAGATTGGTTATGGGTATGCACTTTCACACTGGTGTCTGTTTGTCAGTGCTGTTACATCCATATAGTGCCTGATATATTTGCAATAACATGTGTATTTCCCCATAGCAAAATTGGGTTAGTGTTGTGTCACTCTGCCTGTAGTTTAGACAGTGGTTGTTGACATGCCTAGCAGCTCACTGTAGTTTCCCTACTGTGATGTTATGTGCGGATATTTGTCAGATGTACTCTTCCCTGGTCCCCATATGTGTTGTGTATTTCTGACACATCAGTGGGATGATGTGAAGATTTATGTCACTAACTAGTGGGAAGTAATTGGGTTTTTGGACTTGGGCTATTCCAGTCAATATATGTTAGAACAAACAAAAAGGTGTTACTGCATCAACTGTGTCGCCTTATCTACTCCAGTATTTGGTATATGTCTCCCTTTACATGGCTTCACCTCCCCCCTTTTTGACAGGGTTGGACCAGATTTGTTGCACTAAGGGGTGCTGAGCATACATCTTGACTGGCCAGATTGTTTAAGACTGTCCAGGTTTATTGCTCATATTTCTGGTCTGTTCCACAGAATCATTATTTTCATTTCCCTGGTAAATCACTGTTATGATGTAAGGATTTCTGTCAGTAAATGATGACATGCATTTCAGTTTCAGAACTCACATGCTTCAGAACATGTATGTTGACACAAACCCTGTTACTGTAGCAACATTCTACATTTATAACTGCAGTACTTACATTATGTCCCTAGTCTTGGCCATTGCCCCCCATTTTGACAGCCTTTGTCTAGAATTCTTGCACTAAGAGGTGATATATATATTTTTTCTTTATATATATATATATATATATATATATATATATATATATATATATATATATATATATATAATTCCTTTTTATATATCTATATATATAGTTATATACAGATATATATGTATATATTCTATATGTATTTGTTTTATATGTATATCTCGATATATCTGATGCATATAATTTTTCATATTTATCACCATACACATCTATATATGTATATTTATATATACCAAACATGACTGATTCCACAGTGTTTGTTCCCTACTATTCTATACCTGTACTGAATGATATATTTGAAAAAGCAGCACTCATGACTATAGCTTAGATGGTGTAGTAGTACATTACTCTGACTATGGTGTACAGGATCCTGGGTTTGAGAATTGGCAGTGCTGATTGTTTTGTTGCTGGACAGAACAGTGGGTGATGGATACAGAGTGATTAAGGCACTTTTAAGCAGTTGTAAGTGGGTTTGCACTACGCTAAGCGATACCAACGCACGGTTAACTGTACAGGTGCTTAACCTGTGTAGGCATAGCTTAGCATTGCGCAAACCCACTTACTGCCACTTACTGCCCCATACTCCTACTTACCCCTGTGCTAATTTCTTTAAAAGAAAAGAAAAAGGGGTGATAGGAAAGTGGTGAAAAAAGGGGCACATAGAGGGAAAAACAATATGAAATATAGATAGGGATGTGCAGGATGGGTGTAAGGAAGGTCCATAGCTGTCCATTTCTTCAAAAGCAACAGCTGTGAATACCTACAGAATTTGGATGTGAATTTGGACACTCAAACCCCTGAGAGAGGGGTGAGGACAACAGTAATGTGTTGTCAAGCCAATTGGACCAGATTACATGTGTCCAGTGGACATGTGTGCAAAATGGACAGCTATGTATGGGGCGTAATTTTTTGTTTTGGGGGGAACAGATGCCCTTTTCTTTTAAGGTGAGAGTGGGATGTTGGGAAAGGATAGTAGGTATATTTAAGGAGGTAAGTGGGGTCAGAAGATGGACGAGACAGACAAGACAGCAGACAGGGGCAGTATATGACACATGTGGGGGGTAAACCCCTTAGACTGGGGAGGATGGATGGGAATAGGATGACCATGAGCCCCCAAATGGATACAGTGGGACTGAGGTCCCCACCCATGGGCAGTCACCACTGCACCTTCACGGCCCCAAAGGTGTCTATGCTGGGGACTGAATAGAAATGGCAGGCTGACCCTCAAGATGTGCCACATGGTTCTCAAGCTGTTGTAGCTGATTTCCAAACTCCTTTTGGAGCTTGCTATGCACCAAACCCCGGACCTGACTATGGGTGATGGTTTCCTGTCTGCTCCAGCTCTGGGTGGGGGGATGGGCTCCATCCCCTGAGGTGTGTCCACCTGAAGGTGGTGCAAGACCAGCAGACAAGGAGGTCCTGGGTTAGTTCCCAGACTTGCTGGGGCCCAGTGCCATGGCCAAATGAGGCAAGACAGGTGGATCCGCTGGGATCGGCCTTCCCAGACGTACTATGATATTAAGGTTTTACAACATATGTTGGTTAGTCAAGAACAGTACATTCCGAGATTAGTTATAACAGCATGTATGCGTGTTCCAATTGACCCCATAAAACATATTTGAAACAGTTGCATAGCAAACAGAACACATGCACATATGGAACTACAGTGGTCATTATAACGGCATGCAAGTTACATTGATAGCAACAGGCCACCAATGATAGTATTTGAACTGGGTACATTAATAATCAAACAATTAAATATTTGTAGAACAATAGGACACATGTCCCAACAGTAGGTTTAGAGAAAAACATACCCATTGATTTATGTGTATAAATTATTGGTGCAGATAGGGTGGGGGAGAGAGATGTCAATTAACAACTGTATAGGTTTCCATTGTTCACAACTGCCCTGATC
The DNA here is from genome assembly GCF_019279795.1 of Protopterus annectens. NCBI lineage: Eukaryota > Metazoa > Chordata > Ceratodontiformes > Protopteridae > Protopterus > Protopterus annectens. The sequence goes on from NC_056739.1 coordinate 470,235,587, forward strand.
ATTATTCTACTCATTACTCTCCAGGTATGACCTCACTTTACATCTACCTATGGCCTGTGGTTGGGCAGTGGTATGTTTGTACACATTGTATTACTAATGTCTTTCTAAGGCTAATATAAACATTTCCTTACCTGGCAGACCTATGGAGGAAATTCCTGTTAACAGTACCTGACCTTTCTACCCATATTCGCATATTCAAGGTTACATATTTGACACTGACAGGAGTGCCCTGCACTCATGCTGTGGGTGTGTGTACTACTGCCTTACTCCACCTTGATTTCTATCTGTCACTCTGGGTGTTGGCAGCAGTGACCAGTAGCCATGACAGCGTGACACTTGAGGGACATTTATCGGAGGAGACTACTTGGTGTATGTACTTCTCTTGCTGTCATTTTCAGCCTTGGGGTTGGATAGTGGGTGTTGTACACATTGTATAAGTACAGCTTTCTTACAGCTAATATAAACATTTCCATACCTGGCAGACCTGTGGAGGAAATATCTGTTAGCAGTACCTGAATGTTTCTACCCATATTCACATATTCAAGGTTACATATGTGACACTGACAGGGGTGCCCTGCACTCATGCTGTGGGTGTGTGTGCTACTGCCTTACTTCACCTTGATTTCTATCTGTCACCCTGGGTGTTGGCAGCAGTGACCATTAACTGTGACAGCGTGACACTTGAGGGACATTTATCAGAGGAGACTACTTGGTGTATGTACTTCTCTTGCTGTGATTTGCAGCCTTTGGGTTGGACAGTGGGCTTTCTACACAGTGTATAAGTACAGCCATCTTACAGCTAATATAAACATTTCTTTACCTGGTAGACCTGTTGAGGAAATATCTGTTAACACTACCTGACTGTTTCTACACATATTCACATATTGTTTGGTGAAAAATATGCATACAGCTTACTACCACTCCTGGGATCCGAACCCTGCCTGTTTGTGTAAAAAAGTACAAGAAGGCTGTATTTCATCACAATGAGCTATTGGGGAATGACTGCTTATGGTTTGACTGTTCTCTTTCTAATACTGTCTTGTTTGGACAATTTGACTTTGTAATTCTGACATTCATACATGGCAGATAGTTCTTGTATTGTGTATGAGTACTTTGACATATTACAATCTGGAAACAATGGTTAACACAGCATTACTGTTCAAGGATCAGATCTTGGTGCATGTAACATTTCATATAGTTAATCTCCTGTTGTACAACTCCACAATCTTTGTCAGATGAGTCTCAATTGGTTAATGCTGTCAGAGCCATAGTTGCTGTGCCCAACCTGTGATTCATACCATCACATAGCAAAGTAAACATTACAGTCTGGGGTTTTTAGTTTTATTGAAGGGTACTGACACTTTTATTTACATATACCCTGTACATCAGTATTACTCTGCTAATGTCTCGTTTATTCATTACAAACAATACACATTTTACCCTAATGGCAATTGACATTCTACTCCTTTCTATTCATTTGCCCTGAATACTGCAAGCTAAATTTGTACTCACAAACCTCGCGATGCAGCCTTAGCAACCTGCTGGCATGGGCGTCCATATTTGTGGCCCTCTCATCTGCAGCTGTACAGAAAATAGAGAAACATTTATGCATACCTATCCATCACATACATAGGCTGGACTTTGCCAAACACTAACTGATACTGATACTTACACACATCTGGGACATTCCCTGCCTGTGCATCTTGGACCTACTGAACCAAGAGCTCCCTCTTCCTATGCTTGAGGTCATCGAAATGGTGCCAGACCTGCTCACCAGTCCGAGGGATGCCAGTGGCACTGGTGAGATCAAATTTGAGATGGTCCCAGGCCTCCACTTTGTGTTGGAAGCCCTGGTGCTGACCCTGCAGCAGTCCCTCATGGTCTTTTACTAGGAGTCCAACCATGATCCTGGACTACTGAATGCCCCAGTGCTGCACCCCAAAAGTGCGACCCCTCACCAACTCCAGCTATAGAGCCTGCAGTGATGAGCTACAACTGGTTCTGGGCTATATTCATGCTTATGAGGTTTAAATAGAGCTGATTTCACATCCTGTGCCATCATTGGGCCATTTTTGAATATGCTGAGCTAAGCTAAGTGAGTGGCAAACCCGCTTTGCTAAGCTTGGAAGTGTTTACAGGGTCAGATGTTGAGCTCTACTTACCAATGCACAAATTCACTTAGCTGGGCTACTCATTGCTTAGCATTTATATTTAAACAATGCTTACACCACCTAAGCAGAGCTGAGCCCTAGTTAGCATTGCTCAAATTTCATTTTATAGACTATCATGTGTATAGGATTAATTCATCATTACTGACATATTATAATTTTATGTTTAGCTTCCATGACACCACCCTATGTGCTTTCATTTACATTTATTCTTATATGACTATACTGTATGGGGCACTTGTATTTATATGGGGGGGTTTCACATCTTTTCTGGACTGACACCTCAATTGTGGACCTGCTACACTACCCTGGTTGATAAATAGTATTTACAACCTCATTTAATAAAACATGAGACTTTTAATACTGCTTTTACATGTAAAAGTGAACAACTTTCAATGGGGCTTGAACTGTAAATGCCTACATGCACAGCGAAAGCTCTAACCACTACTCTAGCTCACTTTGGTAACTTTACCTGTATATTTCTATTTAGCTCCTTGGGATATTTAAGCTATGCTAAGAACAGCTGTGCAACTCGCACACCCACTTAGCTATGCTTAAACTTTACTTGGGATGATAAAAAAAATTAACATGGATTTTAACTTTTTCTTACTTTAGGGGTATGCACATACCTCCAGCCTCTTTGAACAAGAAATCTGGACAAAGCCATAAGTAATGGGGGTACAAAGGAACAAAAATAGGGACAATTTTGAAATTTTCTCTTACACGCCTTTAATGTTGATAGAATAAAAAGTTTTGCATTGGCATGAATCTTCTGAAATGTCTGAAGTTTGTAACTCAAATGTCTGTCATTATATATTATTTTAGCCTTCCTTGGTCAGATATGTGAGGCAAAACTCTGGACATTCTGCGAATACCTGTACAGTTGTGTGGCATGTCTGTGAACACTGTTGTTTACATTTCAAGGTGGCATAACAGCACTTTCTGGGTGCAAAGGGCATGTTACATGTGCGGGCACTGCTGTAACATGCCCCCTGCACTCATTCACTGATTGTGTCTGTGTAGGTTAGACAGCAGCATGCCTTCGTGCATATGCAAGACGCGCTGCTGTGCTGCATAGACACAATCCACTCCATGCAAGAATAGTCTTATTCTTGCATGGAGGTTTATTGAATCCCAGGCTACTTATTTATCTAGATTCAATAAAACAGGCTTCAAAGACTCAAGCAGGATTAACCAAATCATATCTGAAGTTGTCAATTCAATTCCTAAGATAAAGTAACTAGTGTTTTTTGAGGGAGGGGAAGGAGACTCTACTTCAAGAGGTAGCCTTTAAGTATCTTTTAGTCTTGCTCATGATTGTGTACTTGTAGAGAGGAGTGGGGTGAGGAACCGGCTTCTCCAATATCCTTATGCAGCTGTGACAGTACTGAAAGTGCTGCACCAGACTGCAGGACTGAAGCTGGAGCCGAGTCATGGGTCGAAGATTTCATTTCAGAATAACTTTGAGTTTCTTTGCATGATTATCCAAAATACTTTACAAACATAAAGACTTAAGCATGGTAATGTTACCCAAGCAATACACACACTACAACAAGTATAAATTAACTCACTCAATTTAATAAAAAAATGTTGTAGAAGTTAAACTTGTGTTCTGAATTATAAAATGAAACATCCACATTGCTGAATCCCCCAACATACAACAGACACAGAAATATGCTTTCTTTTATTTCACAGGATGTACAAAGAAATCATTCTGGTAGTCCATACACAATATTACAACTAGAAAATAAACAAATAAAAACAGTAATCCAGCCTCAGTCCCAGTAATACTGTAATTTCTGAATACAAGACCAGCAATAGGTTCATACGTAAGTATGAGACTAGGTGCCCTTGTAGGCCATTTTAAACCTATCCAGTTTTCCATTTTATGACCAAAGTAACCATCCCCTGGTCTATAATTACATATTTCCCCTAATGAGAATAACTGGGCTCATACGATGGATAATTTCAGGGGCCCATGCATGATATAAAGCATTTTGGAGCTGCCTCTCTCCATTAGTAGTACAGGGGTCAGAACTCAGTAAATGTTCTGTTTCCCATCCTCAGATCTAATATGAGTCAATTCCACATCAGCAGTATCCTCTGTGAGATGTACCTATCACTCCAAACTGTTCTGCTGATGTTGCAGAAGAGGTTTAGATCACTAGATCAAGAATTTCTGATGCCATTTGACTTGCTGATGTGCAATAAATCCATCAGTAATGGGTTGGAGGATGCCTTGTATGCCAGACACAGGTCACCTCTTAGTAGGATGCCAAGTATAGTGGGCTTTGAGGATATCCATGTAGGACATGTTGTTTAGGCCTTGTATCCTTTTGGTAAGGTATCTCTGTTCCAGTTGTTGCATATATCTGGACAGATACATGCCAAAGGGAGAATTGCATTCAATAATTGGCCTAATGAGGGCTGAGTAAATGGGTGCATGGGTGTAAATGCATCCCTAGATGTAGACACAATCCCTTTGTTTATAAGATCTGCAATGAAGTAGGACTTTCTTACAACATTATAAATATTTTGGTTAAAAGTTAGGTCACTGTCCACGTTACTTCCCTAATCATGAACTGGGTCAATTCTTAGGGGTGTATTGTCAATGTGGTAGTTCCCTGGGGAAGACGACTGCCCAAAAGATAGAATAATACATTTTGGCATTTAGTTTCAGTTCATGATTTTGGCACAATTATTTATTTGAGAGAAACCTTACTGCTGGAAGGTTAAGTCATTTGGGGATTCAATGACTGTGTATGGCTTGCAGTCATGTGCAAACGTAGTCAGCCAGAGCCCTTTGATATTGGCTTTTATTTCAGAAATGTGGATACCAAACAGGGGAGATTACTAAGAGTCCTAATGAACCATAGTTCTTAACTACCACTCTGTGTTTTTACTTTGTAGTAATTGTAGCAGTTATCTGAGAACCTAGTCTGAACAAGCAGTGCATCTATAAAGTAGCTGCAGCAACACATTAATACAACCATCTAAAAATGGAAGTGCTAAATAGCCAAAGTGATAGATGACAAAATTATATGTATATATATATATATATATATATATATATATATATATATGTATATATATATATATATATATATATATATATATATATATATATATATATATATATATATATATATACATATATACATGCATGAATATTTGATGGATAACTTGAGGGGCCGATTTTCGAGACCCAAAACTCCACTGATCCCCTATAATTTGAATTTCTAAAGCTAGTGAGATTTTTTCACTTTAATCTAATCAGTGTTGATGCTAGGATAAGGAGGGAAAATAAAGAGTAGGTGAATAAATGAATGCACTTTCTCTCATATAATAGCAGGACATGGATAGCCAATACATATTCATAGGTTCATTGGTAAATACTGGGCTAACTGCCCTGAAAAACAATTATAAGCTTAATTGTGTATCACATTAGGTGTTTAAATTGCCCTTACCATGATTTTTATTATTATAGTTCCTATCCCTTTGTGAAAAAATGAATGTTTCTGGTGGTCATACAACTGGGTACTGAAAAGAAACCCTGCTGCAAGAGAGGACATTTAAATACTGCCTCTCTCCATGTATTCAGTGTTGGAATAAAGACAAGGATGAGCTTTTGTTATACATGGATGGGAAGTCTGTTCCAGAATAGTGGCATCTTCTGGAACATGTACTTTTGTCCAACCATTCTGTTTTCTGTTGTAGAAGAGGTTAATGTTGCTTGATCAAGTTTAAGTATTTCTGATACCATTCAGCTTGCAGATGTGCAGTAGGTCAACTAGTACTAGGTCAGAAGATGCCTTTCAGATCAGACAGAGATTACCTCTCAATAGTTTATAAACCTATTACAGCAATAGAGCTTTGATGTAGTCCATGTAATTCATGCAGTTTAATCCCTCTATCCTCTTGTAAGGAACCTCTGTGGGCACTCTACTTATGCTACTATGTGAGGTTAACGTGATATTTATTTTTTCTTTCATTTTATAATCACAGCAATTGGTTTGAGTTAGGTTGATGTGATTGTCAACACAGACTGAAATGAATTACAGTAGCTAATACTGGTAATTATTTTAAATATTTGCTTTCTTCCTGATTACAGAGGTGATATGAAAAGCAGCTCTTATCTCCTAGGATTGATTTATTTTGACGGTGTTGTTATTTTAACTGGAATGACACCAGCTATGCAAATATAACATATCCATGGAGACTGGTATTAGTATATGTTGCCCACATAGTAATTTCCCCATTTTATGACTGGGTGTATGTGCATCAACAAATGACAGCATTATATTGAAATGCATTACTGTGACTTTGAGTTGGGAAAGGACTGTGATGCAAAGTTCCAAAAGTCCAACTGTCATAATATAGCTTCCAACAAGTAATATGAATATTAGCTCAAATAATGAGTACAAACAGGATTGGCATTCTCTGGGAACTACCTATTGTCATCTTGAATTTAACACTATCAGGTAACCTAACGTAAGTAAATATGTGAGGGTAGCAGCAATTTATCAGTCAGTGTCTCCCTTCACAGTTATGATCATTAATGCTAGAGAAATGACTAAAAGGATGATATTGATGACATAAGCTGTGGAAATGGGTTTGACTGTTCAGCTTTCTGTTACTGGGTTTACTGTCTACTACAGAATGAGGAGCTCAGACGTTTGTGAGGATGTTGAAATAATGCCACTGCAGCTTAAAGCTTAGAGGAATCATTTGAAGTGCTTTGGGTGTCTGGGGGGGGTATACCTACTGGACATTTCCCTCAGTATGGGCTTCAGCCCGGCCTACTGAAAGAAGGCCTGAGGGCAAACCCAGGAAACTTGGAAAGATGATACCTTTCATCTGGCCTGGGAACACTATGGCATCCCACAAGAAACCTGGCAGTTTTGCTGGTGATTGTAAGTCTGGTTTACATCCTCAGTTTGGTACTACTGTGACCATCTCCTAGATGAGATATTTAGAAAATGTATGGGATATAGGCAGGGAAAAGACAACAGCATGCATGATATAATGGGCAGTACTTTTTGTGAAAATACATTTGATTACATTCAGTGAAATTACAGCTTTTTAACTTTAGATATGTGTATATTGTTTTATTGATGATGAGCAGGAAATGACTTTATTGCACTGAGCTCATTGCTAAGCATATTTCTTCTTCCTGTATCACAGGCAGTGGTGCATTACAAGGATAAAATAATATAGTCCATAAATTGATTCTGGTGCTGTGCAGCTGTTAATATTTATGTAGACATTAAAGACAGATCTAAGTGCTGGAATGGAAATCACTTCCAAAAGGGATAACACATGTAAAGGCTGTGGTTTGTAGTGCAAAATACTTCAGTTATCTGGAGATATAAAGGAGGTTACTCTTTGGAGAGAAATGTAACCCCCGCCACCCCATTTTTTGATTAACTCAGATATGATCATAACACTAAGGAAGTGTAGGATCAGACAACCTGCATATGAGGGTGTATTGGGCAGTCTGTTTCTTTGTCTGTCAGAAAGATGTACTTCTTCTATGTTGTCTTTCCGGCACCTTTTCTCATTTTCTTGGATTGCAAATTAGAGGACTCCTTTTAATGGAGCTAGATTACAACTGGTTACCACCTCTAAACAAAAAGAAGCATATAAAAGGGAGAGAACTTAAAATGAAGATTTATGGAGAAAGTCAGATGACAGATATGAAAAGCAGTTTGGTTCACAGAAATGCTGGGATTCCTTTCATTTGGAGAATACGTTCAGAAATAGTATGTAATCTCAAGAATGCATGTAACAGGGAGCAAGTATGGTTATGTACAATCTGTAGCTTATCCAGTACATAGTTGGTTAGGGTAAATGGCAAAGCATGTGGAAGGCACCCTTAATGGCAATTAAAATGTTTGTGTGCAATAGTGACAAATAAATGTGCCTAAGATAGGAAAAACTGCATTCTAACAAATAACAATAAACAGAAGAAAAATAATTAAATTAGATGGATTTTGGAGGCTGGCAAGGAAATTTCCATCACTGAGTTTTCTCTCCCATGGCAGAACACAACTTTGAAGTAAACAGAATAGATCATTTGAGTAAGAGATTCCCTTAGGATCAAGCTGAAAATATCACCCCTCTCAAACTCAGAATTTAAACAAAAAGCTAAGAAGCAACATTAAATTTTCCAGGGTCAAGTTCAAAAAAGACAACTACCACATCTGTCAAAGGCATTCTCAACCCTGTATTCAACTATACTGGGAAACTCTGAATTAATACCTAATGATACTCAGAGTTGACGCATAATGTCACTACCTGAACTGCCAGTAATTACATTTTCAGCATATTAGCAGGCAAATTTATTGCAAACTCCTCCCCCTTATTTCCATCTTGTCTTTATAATGTTAATCACATGGAGGCTTCTTGACACTGATCCCATCAACAAGGGTGCCTCTAAGATGAAAAACTTTAGATGCACTGGGCCTGAAAATGCACTGTGGTGCATTCTCACCAGTATGAAGAACTGCCTCACTGGAAAACTCCATAATCCGTTTAACCTTTGCCTCACATCTGATTCATGCATGACAATGAAGAAGAGCCATGGTTATCCCTCTTCACATGGGAGGTCTGACCACTGATCTGTACAACTGTAAAAATATAAGCATCATTAGCCTTACTGCAAAGCAATGGAATGGATTATTAATGACCTGCTAAACTATAAAATTGTGATCCTCCAATCCCTCGAACTGAAACAGTTTAGATTTGTGAAAGGTAGGTCTTGCCTGCTCAGCCAGACTGATTTCTTTGAAAAAGTTGTTGAAGTCATGGACGGAGGCAAATTGATGCACAGAGCATCTGGCCATGCAAAGGCATTTGATAGCATTTCATATTCAGATGTTATAAGCAAGATAGCCAAACTAAATGTAAACTCCTCAATTACATGGTTGATAAACTGGATCGCAGGTAGAACCAAGCAAGTTAAAACAGGGTTCTTATTGTCTTCTAAATTTCCTGTTACCAGTAGTGTCCCCAGAGCTTGATTCTTAGGCTACTCCTATTCAGTATTTATTTCATAGATGTCCAAACTGATTTCAAGGGTATTTGGCTGAGCAAATTTGCTGATATTTGCATTTTATTGCCATCATAAACTCTGTGGAGGACACCCAGGTCCTTCAAGCAAGAGTAACACATACAAAATAAATGGTGCCAGCACCCTGGCCTTAAGCTAAATACAAAAAAATGTTGAACAGTATCCACTGGAAAACAGAAGCAACAAAGCTGCTTCCACATCAGTTTTATCCTTCTTATAGTATACATTGCTATCAGAGACCTGGGCGTGTTCATTAACAATGAACTCTCCTTTGATCACGATGTAACTATAGTCATTAGAAAATCCTTCCCTCTCTAGTCTAGATGATTTCCAAGAATAACTCTTCAAACCGCAGTCCCTCTCGAGGCATCCATCATTAAGTCCATTATTAAATGTAATGTACCTGCTCAGACACCTGATTAATATTTTAAGACCACAATGCTTCCTTACTAAGAGGATAAAGGATCTGAGCTCCATTTACCTACTCATAACACAATAAACCCTTATCCATCCATCTATACTGTCTCATAAAGACTACTCGGGCATAATCTCATTTTAGCATATAAGAGTTAAAATATGTTCCTGTCCTGAATGGCCTCCTTTATATTCACAAAATAGGAAACACAGTGAACTCCTGCACAAAGCATCTCAATTTTTATTGTAGTAAAAACAGAACCTGCTGGCAAAGGCAAATCATGGTCACGTGCTGTTCTGGGTTGGGTAATGAACCTTCATGCTCACCCCAGCAGCCATACCAATATTTCATTACTTGGCTGTTTCTCTCCGTGTTTATATCAGAACATCGAAGGCTGATAAGTTCAAAGCTCACAACTTTGAACTGCAAGGCTTGAAAGCTGACAACAACGAACCACAGAACGGAGATTGCTATAGAGTGAGGGAAGGGAAGATTTCCCTTTACTGCAGTATAGTGCAATCTCAGAATTGGTATATTTAAGTAGCAGGGGATGTGGGGGTGCAGGGGGGCTTGCCCCCCTGCATAGAGCATTTTTTTTTTTTTTTAGGTAGTTAGTATTTTTTGTTTCTACATTTGATGTTGTCAGCTTTTGAGGTTTGCAGTTCGAAATTGTGAGCTTTGGAGTTGTACGCTTTCGATCTTGTGATATAGACCCTTTCTCTCCAGTTACCATAAAACACTGTTCAAACCCGTCAGTGTGCATATTGTTTTCTTTCTTTTTTTTTTTTTTTACTTTTACAACAATCACAAGGACTTGGATTTAATTTAAAAATGTTATTAAAATTTTATTGCAAAACCACTGACAGGTGAAGTCTCACGTTGAAAATAGACTTAGCATGAGCAGAAGTCAACTTCTCTTCCCTTGAAAGTCACAGTTAATGAAAACACATCTGGCAGCCCATTAAAGTATATGACATTTGCTGGAATTCATCAAACAGCATAGATGGAGGCATTAATTACAGGCTAAGTGAAGGGTACAGGAATTCAAAAGGCAAATGTTTTCGATCTTGTGATATAGACCCTTTCTCTCCAGTTACCATAAAACACTGTTCAAACCCGTCAGTGTGCATATTGTTTTCTTTCTTTTTTTTTTTTTTTACTTTTACAACAATCACAAGGACTTGGATTTAATTTAAAAATGTTATTAAAAATTGAGATGCTTTTCCTGTTTTTTCCAGCCCCCTGCTATAAAGCACGCGTTAGCTCGATTTAGCGCGGAGCTGCTACCGTTGCACACTAGGGCAGCGCCGGTTAAGCAGATTTAAACTATTAGGGCTACCTAAAGTTCACTCTTCAAATTTTCCCTTAAAACTACCTTCCTCAAAGTGTACTACTGTTCTATTTAGTGTATCCTCCAACTATAAATTATCTCTACTTGACTCCCAAGTAGACTATTCTCTATCCGCATAGCTAAGCACTTGCTCCTACAGTACTTATCACCTCGATACAGCACTCTTGTTATAGAAAGTACCCCAAAAAAAAGCAAACCCCATTTCTCGGTCACCCACATCCCCAAAACCTTTTTTTAAGTTTTTCTGTCTATTCCTTCTAGCATGTCGAGGGATCAGTTGCTAATATCCTCTCCTGCTCAGCTGGTGAACCTGGGATTATTGAGGCAATGTTACAATTGCCTCATGTACACAGACAACCCTCTCCTCCTCCCACAAAACACAAATACATGCGAGAGATGCAACTATACGGCCAAACTGGAGGCTGAGCTCTCTCAACATAGGACTGGCAAGACCAGACAGGAGGAGAAGGTAACCACACACACTATAGACCCAGTCTCACATAATACCATCACAACCTCAAATCATACACATAAACACACAAAGACATACTCGGAGGCTCTGATCAAAAATCTACCAAAACAGCAGAGGCCACCAAAGCAGACACCCAAACAACTACCACCTCAGAACACAACACCTGCATCACATAGACCACACAGTCAGAGTGTCAAGCAGTCACAGCCCTTAAGGCCAAACAGTATGCCAGACACACTAGTCATTGGTGACTCCATAGTCAGACACACTGACGTCCCGCTCACCAGACTGAGGAAGGACAAGGTCACAGTAAGCTGCCTGTCGGGTTCTAGAATCCGCCACATAACGCATGCACTCAGGTCTCTCAACAGCAGGTACAAGTACGACTCAATCATTGTCCACACTGGTGTAAACGACCTGAGACGTACCTCCCTGGACTACATGAAAAGAGACATAGAGGAGCTCTCTGATTATGTAGCCCAGGCAGGTATGACCCTGACCTTGAGCAGTATCCTACCTTCACCAAGAATGATGCCACAATACAGAGATAAGATGATCAGTTTTAACAATTGGCTTAAACTCTGGTGTCATTCAAAGGGGATCCAATGTCTCTCTGCCTGGGATGACATGCTGGACAAGCCACGCTGCTTCGCAAGGGACGGCTTGCACTTGTCACCCCTGGGATTCCGGATTTTGGCAAAGGCTCTTGCCACCCCATAGTGCCTTTTTTAGGCAAGGCTCAAATTCTAAACCTACCACCCTAGAACAAAACAAAGAAAAAAAACTAAGGGTAAGGCTGCTCAATGCCAGAAGTCTCAACCTCAAGATGCACGCACTCAAGGCCCTTCTCAGTATGGAGAACATCGATGTCTGTGCTGTGACAGAAACCTGGTTCAAGGCTCCTGAGAGCACCCCAGCACTATCAGGTTTTACCTCATATCATGCGTTCCGGCCACAAAACCCGGACAATACCAAGAAAGGAGGAGGGGTATCCATATTCATCAAGGACACCCACACCTCAAGATTGGTGGCATCGCACGATGCATCGGAAACCATCCAGGTGCAATTAACCATAGGCAAGACTACTATGCAAATTGTAGCATGTTACAGGCCACCCTCACAAACTCAGGAACCTCACATGGCCTTCCTGAAAACACTGGAGGGGATAAATGTATCTCCGAACACCATCATACTAGGTGACTTCAACTACCCTAATATAGACTGGGAACACTACTCAAGCCCAAACACTCTAGCCCAAAAGTTCCTGGAATTCATAAACTCAAATGCCATGGAACAACTAGTCACCATCCCCACAAGAGGAGAGAACATACTTGATCTCATCATCACAAACATGGGAGCACAATGTTCAACGCCAGAAGTATACCCCTCACTGGTGAGATCTGATCACAAACTAATCTCGCTGGAGGTCCTCATCCCGCCCCCACCGAAATGAAAAAGACCACAGTAAAGAACTTCTCGAAAGCCGACTTCACACTTCTAAAGACTAGTGTGGTCTCCTTTAAGGCCCCTGAGCCGGCGGTTAACATTAGTCAAACCGCTGAATCACTTACAAATGCCTTCTACCAGCACCTGCAGGCTGCATGGATCAGGCAATCCCAAGCAAAACAAAGACTCTTTGTACCAAAGGCAAGCGTCCAGTCTGGTGGACCCCAGCCATAAACAAACTCTACAATAAAAGGAGAAAGCTACTACAAGATAGAGCAAAATCCTTAAAAGGTAAGACACTGCTGATCACTATAAGTAAAAAGCTAAGAGCTCTCATAAAATCATCCAAAGCTAATTTTGAGAAAAAAATAGCTAAGGACTCTAAAGACGACCATAAAGCATTCTTTAGCTATGTCAGAAACCTAGGAGGAAACTCCCAGATATGCTCAGAATTAGTTCAAAATGATGTGAAGATTACTGATCCTACAGACATTGCCAACATACTGGCTGACAGGTTCAGTGCAAACTTCTCCCACCCTCCCCGCCTAAAGATGAGATATCTATACCAAATGATTGTAGCCCCCCAAACATCTCCAACGCTCAGGTGAGAACTGCTCTCTCCAAGGCAAGGAACACAGCATCCATGGGACCTGATGGTGTCCCCGGCTGTGTGCTCCATGAACTCAATGAGGAATTAAACCCACAGTTAGGACAGCTGTTTAATCTTAGTCTCACCTCGGATACGTCCAGGAGTGGCACACAGCGACTGTGGTCCCACTCCACAAAGGCGGTGCCTCCTCCGACCCTGGAAATTACCATCCCATTAGCTTGACTAGCCTGATCTGCAAAGCCATGGAAAGGATCATAATGGATCTCATAAATAAAGACATAGGGAATTTGCAGACTTTGGATCCAACCCAGTTTGGCTTTGTCAAAGGCAGATCATGCCTTTTAAACTTGGTTGACTTTTTTGAAACAGTCACCAAGGCCATTGATGAGGGAAAGGCAGTCCATACAGCCTACCTAGACCTGGCGAAGGCTTTTGATACAATACCCCACTCGGGTATCATTGAAAAACTCATCAACTTAAATGTAAACCCATACATTACAAGATGGGTTGCAAACTGGCTGAGTGACAGAACCCACAGGGTCAGAGTTGCTGGCGCCATGTCAGACTCTAAGCCTGTCACAAGTGGTGTCCCACAAGGCTCAGTCCTGGGCCCACTCTTGTTTGGCATCTACTTTTCTGAAGTACAAGCAAACACAGGAGGGTTATGGCTGACAAAGTTCGCAGATGACTGCAAACTGGGCGCCGTAGTTGAGAACACATCCGACACAGATATCCTTCAGAAGGGTCTCACAGATACGGATAACTGGTGCCAGAGCCATGGCCTCAAGTTAAATGCCAAGAAATGCATAGTCATACCCTTCAGGAAAAATAAGGTTACCCCTAGCTACCATATAGGTGGCAATCCCCTGAACACAGAAGAAGTTATTAGGGACCTGGGAACCCAGGTTGACAGTAGCCTTTCATTCGACACTCATATTGCTAAAGTAGTTAGGAAGACCTTCTGCATTGCCCACCTTATCATGAAGGGATTCACATCTAGATCAGGGGAGGTCATAGTCTCCCTATACTCATCACTCATCAGACCAATGATCGAGTACAATGCCCCATTCGGAATGTATCTGACCCGACACTTGCAGCAGCTGGAGAGGCCACAAAAGTTCCTCACCAAAAGGATAAAGGGTCTCAAAAATCTGTCTTATGCTGCACGACTGAAAGAACTCCAGTTATATTCAGTTGCGTACCGCTTACTCAGAGGTGACCTATGCCTGACATACAAGGCCATGTCAAACACAGATTTGATGAATATGCTTCATCTCAAAAAATCTAGATCCCTCAGAGCCACAAGGGCGGGTGACTTAAACCTCGACACGGTTATTAATAGGACGTGCTGGAGGGATAGATTCATCACCCAAAGACTCCCTATGCTGTGGAACAAAATCCCGGTTTATGTGAGGCAGAGCACCTCGCTGGCCTTGTTCAAGAGGAATCTTGACCAATGGATGGGAGATCACAGATACACCCCAGGGGTTACCTCAGTGTCACTGCTCGACAGAGACACAGCTAAATAATGGGCATAGTTTCTCCAAACTAAGGGGTGGCGTAAGCCACAAAACTATGGCTAGGCTTATAAATGCCCTCGGGCAGATAGCCTAGTATGAACCTATGAACCTATGAAAATGTGCAACACCTTTGCTAACAGCTTGGAATATCCCACTGGATGCAAGGGTCCCTTTTTAGGTGCAGCCCAGAAACACTACTTGGTGAACTGACTTGGTCATAGTTGCGCACTAAACAAATGAAGGCAGAAGAATCAAACCCTGCACTGCAAAAGCAGAACATTAACAGATCTCAGCCTTTTCTGTCAGTATTAATTACCAGACAGACTGCTGCGACCCAGTGCAGTGCATTTCACATCCATGTGCCTGCAAAAAGCAAGCTAAATTAAAAATGTGTCGATAGTCAAAATATTAACACTAAATTCATAAACTTCATGCTGCCCAGTTTATTCACACCCAAATAATAAACACACTGTCAAAACTAAACAAAACAAGAGACCAAGAGTTGTTCCCAAATATTATGGCTCATATAATGATGATGCTTCTGTTTACTACAATCATTTCTTTCATTTATAGCATAGCTACTGTGGGTCGCAGGAACCAAGTATTTATAACACACATGTGCACGCACACATGCCCCCCACACACACTCTCAATTACCACTGACATCCACTTTTACAACCATACACTTCAGATATCTGCTTGAGATCAAGTGAATGAACACATTCATAAATAATGGTCAAGAAATCTATCTCAGTTTGTTGCTGTCAGAAATGTACAGTAGAACCCATCACAACCCCCTCTGCTCTCTCAGCTTCTTAGCTCAAGAATCACAGACAACCCAGAAATAAAGAATAGGTTTTAAATGTTTCTCTTATATACTTGGAAGATTGCTACAATAACAAGCTTTGCATTAGCAAACATGTTCTGAAAAATATGATTTAATAATTTAATATTTATTTTATTTATTTGCCTTTTGTTAACCGGGTTAGTCTGTCTGGGCCAGGGGCCCTTTTTCAGCAGAGACCTGAGCAAAAAAGCTCCAGTACAAAAAAGGATTTGAAACAATGAAGTACATAATTAAGCAAACAAGTGAAAAAAAAGTATTATACATATAAGAAAAATAAAGTTTTCATTTAGAAATGGTAGGAGAATAAACTATCTAAAATACAAATATTGCTTACCATACAATATCAGTTTATGGTCAATGGCTGGTATCGACATGTAAGTGACAGGAGGGAGAGGTAGAGAAATAGAATATTAGGTATAGAGTGTAGTGTAGTTGGAGATAAATATGATAGACTGAGAAATAGAAGGGAGATGCAAGAAGGATGCATCAGGTGTAACATAGAGGGTAATAAGAATGATGGACATAGAATAGTAAAAATATAGGTAGGAATGTATATAATATAAGAAAATAGGGACAGAGGAAGAGAGGGGAAGCAAGCCTGGGGGAGGAGGTGATTCAAGTTGGATCTTTACAGTGGCAGGTCCAGGCATTGAACAGATATTCCTTTAAAGCAAGTTTGAATTTCCTGGACTTTTGAATAGATCTGATAGTAGGAGGAAGTTTGTTCCAAGAAGTGGCAACACAGTGGCTATAGAGGCTTTTTGCTATGGATTTACTGGGTTTGAAAATTTTAAGGAGGTGTTGGTCGGAGCTATGAAGTTCCTGGTTAGGGACATAAGGGGAGATGAGGTTTGCTAGCAAAGGACGGGCAAGGGGTTCGTAGAGGATGGAATGAGTCAGACGAAGCTGAGGCAGAAGGAGCTGATTAAAGAATTCAAGCCAGTTGAGTTTTTGTAAGGAGAGGCAATGATGTGAGTGATAAAGGAAATTAGTGGCAAAACATGGACTTCTGGTCAAACTGAAACAGATTCTACAAGGATGTGTATGTAACCTGTCACAGGAGAAGACCAATGTTTAAAAGGCTGTTACAGCTGTATTTGCAAGTGTAAAAAGACATGGGTAAGCATAAACAGAACTATAGTGGTGTTTTTTCAGTAGATTTCTTTTTGCAATACTATCACATGTATAGTTTCACTTAATGAGCCTAATCTGCACGAGAAGACTGGCAGCGTTAGTCACAGGTGTGTAACCAGCACTTCATGATATTTAATGCTTAGACCATGACCTTTTAACAATCTTCCTTCAGTAAACCTGGGTTTGACTTCCTCTGCCACATCTTGTATAGTGTATGGCTCTAAGCAAGTCACTTAACCAGACCAGAGCTCCCATATTACATGCAAAAGAAGCAGTTTTGCAAAATGATTTCAGCCTGCTCAGACAATTAAAATTATAGCTTAAACCTTTTCTGATAATAGTATTCTTCTCAAACATATTTCCATAACACAGAAGAAAGAATCATAAGAAACAGCAATGCTTTTGCAGATTGAACATAAATCATAAATTAAAATCAAATATAACAGATATAAAGACAAGGTAAAATTATAAAACATATACAAATATATATATATATATATATATATATATATATATATATATATATATATATATATATATATATAAGGCTCTATATCACATGAGTGAATCGGACAAATTGCGAACGCTCATAATATTGAATGTATAGGACCTCAAACTTCCTATTGTGGAGAGCTGCGCCCCCTACACCCCCAGCTAAATATATATTCAAACTCTGAGATTGCACTACAGTGAGGAAAGGGCAAATATCCCATTCTTCACTTTACCACAATCTCAGAAAAAGCATTTTGAGGTCCAGTACGTTCCATATTATGAGGGTTCGCAATTTGGGCGATTCGCTCATATGATATAGACCCTATATATTTAGATATATATACAAGCAAACAAGAAAAACACAAATATGACCACCAATGGTTGGTACTGATGTATCATGATACAAACAAAAAAGCAGAGTACTAGAACCACCACAGTGTTGCTCATAAACCAAAGACTTTAATATATCACTTTAAAAATAAATAAAGCAGTTAAAACATCCATATAAACTTGACAAGCACTTTCAAATAAACTCTTCCTCAGATCTCACATCATACACTGATCAGGAAAATTTAAACAAACTGCTGTCCAATCACTAACAATATGCAAATTAAAAATAAAAAATGCTGCACCGGACTTGCCAACAAAGGCCCCAGGATTCAATAAACACCACGTAGGAATAATGGTATTCCTACACAGAGTTAATGGTGTTCGAGTCCACATCCCCCTATCAGCAGTGCACCTTTCATATTAATGAAGGAGCACTACTGAGACGGATCTGCGGACATGAACCCTGAATGAGTGCAGGTGCGTGTTACAGTAGTGCTCGCATATCCGTAACATGCCCCCGTCACTGTCAAAGTGCCATACGGAACTTTTTAAAGGCTTTCAGTGTCCACTGACACCGAAAGCAAATGAATACAATGCAATGCAATGCAGAGTGTGTGTGTGACAGGAACTGTAACACACCCCCTGCATTGTCAAAGTGCCATACAGCACTTTACAATGGTTTCAGTGTCCGTGGACACTGAAAGCAGAATCTGTGAATGGAATGGAATGCAGAGGGTGTGTGACAGGAACTGTAACACACCACCTGCATTTTTACAAGTCCTGTATGGCATTTTATAATGCTTTCAGTGACCGTAGACACTGAAAGCAGGATCTATGAATTGAATTCAATGCAGGGGGTGTATGACAGGAACTGTCACATACCCCTTGCATTGCCAAAGTGCCGTATGTCACTTTACAATGCTTTCAGTGTCCACAGGCATGTTCGCATAGGGGTTAGAGTTCCAGCTTTGCATGTAGCAGTTCATGGTTCAAGTACCAAGACAGACCATTCATTTTTACATGGGAAAGCATTGTTAAAATTCTTTTTTTTAAATTATGTAGTAATTGATATTTGTTAACCAGGGTAGTGTAGCTCATCCTAAATTGCAGTGCCAGTGGATATATGATGTGAAATCCCCTATGTAAACACAAGTGTCCCATACAGTACAGTCACACCCCAAGGTAATGTAATCAAAGCACATAGGGGTATGTCATGTAAAGTAAAATATATACACCTAATAATATATCGCTAATGAGTAATTAATGTCCGATATGTGACTATTCATCAAATGAAGAGTAAGAAATGCCTAGCATTGCTTAGCACCACTTAGCTGGTCTGGGTATTGCTTAGAAAGTATAATTCTAAGCAACATTCAGCTCAGCTAAGTTGATTTGCACACTGCAAAGCACCGCTTAGCATTTGTCACTTTAAGCACAGCTCAACTCAGCTTACCGGGTTTACACACCTTTCAGCTTAGCTCAGCATTTTTGAAACTGGTCCAATGATGGCAAAGGCCAAGAATATGGCCTTATTTAAACCACACAGGCAGGAATACAGCCAGAACCTTTTGTCATTTGATCACTGCAGGAGCTATGTCTGGAGTTGGAGAGGGAGTGTGCTTCTGGGCACAGCACTGGGGTATTTTGGAGACCAGGGTCATGGCTGGGCTCCTTGTGCAACACCATGATGACAGACTGCTGCAGGGCCAGTACCAGGGCTCCCAATACAAATGTGAGGCCTGGGACCATCTGGCATGTGACCTCACCAGTGCCACAGGAATCCCCCAAATTGATGAGCAGGTATGATGTCACTATGTCGATCTAAAGATGTAGAAGGGGAACTCTTGGCCCAGTGGATCCAAGATGCTTGAAACAGCAATGCCCCAGTAGTTTGTAAATATTTCACCCATTGCTGTACCAAATTCTAGCCTGAGTATGTGATAGACAGGTATGCATAATGGTTGTTTTCTTCCCCTACAGCTGCAGAGGTGAGAGCTAGCAATGTGGAGGCCCATGTAGACAGACTGGTGAGGCTGCACCGAGAGTGTGGTGAGTACAGATCTATTTTGTAGTATATAGTGCAATAAATAATAAGGAGCACATTGTTTACTGCCAGTAGGTATAGTGTGTTCTGAGTGTACTGAATAAATAAAGTTTGTCAGACCAGTATTGATCTACAGGATATGCAGTACTACTGAATGTAGAATCTAAACTGTAATGAAGCACTGTGTCATGTTATTCAAATAAAGTTTTATACCACAAACTGTTGTGTTTAATTTAGTATGTTGTTGAAGAAATAGAATGTGTACTTGTGCTTCACAGCAAACATGGCTTTGACAGCATGCAGTGACTAAAGTTGTCCTGATAACCAGCTGTTATACAAAACTGTAGACTGTGGAGCTGTAAACAAGATATAAATATGTCCTGCACTAAGATATGAACCTTGAATAGTAAAGTGTAATGTATTATAGTGTGTGCAATGCAGAATTGCCTTGTGTTAACCTTTGCATTCTGGATCTTATTATTTCAAAGAATTAATACACAGTACACTAACTGTCATACAATCTCAGGCATGTATGTTGAACTGTCACCTCAGTCTTTGGTGACACTACACTTAGATTAGAAGGTCAGACTGTCTACTCAAGAGAGTATTAGGCAGAATTCAGTCAAACAACAAACAGCAGTTCACCAATAGCTCAGTGTGATGAGAAATATCTCTGTCATTCATTTTGCACACCCAGGCCATGGTTTGAATCCAGGGAGTGGTACTAAGATGTGTGAATATTTACACTCAGGTAATGTTGAATATTTGTAGAAGCAGTCAGGTAGTGTTAACAGATATGTTATCCACAGGTCTTACAGGTAAAGCAATGTTTGTAGTACCTGTAGGAAGAGTATACTAATAAACTATGTACAACTGTTCCACTGTCCAACCCCATGCCTGTAATGACAGCAGGATAGGTACATACACCATGTACTCTTCCTGGTACATGTCTCTCAAGTGTCATGCTGTCATGGCTAGTGGTCACGGCTGCCAATAACCTTGGACACAGATATGAATCCAGGTGAACTATGCCAGTAGTACACTCATACAACATCAGCGCAGGGTAACCTTCTACATCATATATGTAACCTTGGCCTGTAAGTATCTCCTCTAGTCATGTACCCAGAGTTGTCACAGTTTGCCCCATACCATTCCAGGCTGACAGTATAACAGTTTTAAAACTGAAGAAAAACAAACTGTCAAAAACAAACCAAAAGGTTCCGAACTAGCAGGTATAAAACTCCAAAGGTTTATTAGGAAATGTAAAACTAAAGCGCTTTTCGTCTCCCTTAGTAGGAAGACTTCTTCAGACAAAGAAAAAATCATCAAACACAATTTAAAACCCAAAAAAGGGTGTGTGTGTTACAAAATTACAAACAGCTGCCTTAATTGAACCCACTGACATAACTTCACATTTAAAGTTGTATTACATTTAAAGCATAAATAAATGTCCACTTAGAGTAGACAGGGTGTTAAACATAAAAAAGTTTTCAAAAAAGAAACATGAACTTGATAAAAGTAACCAAGAATGTCTTAGTGAAGATTCATGAACCTAATCAAGTGTAAATACTGTTTGTTTCCCTTAAAATACATTTTAGCAAACAACTTTTCATAGGGTAAAACAAAACTCATACAGAATCTTGTGATTAAAAAGAAAATAAAATGAAGTAATTCTTGCAACTAAGTATATACAAATATAATATCCATTCCTTAACAGAAAAGGTAGTAAGGAGTACACATCTCTAATGCATAATGAAGAATCAATAACAAATGAATAAATAAACAGTGCAACTCAACTAGGAGTCTGCAATAACCTGAATTTCAAAGGTGTTTCTAATAAAAGAAATTTTATTTCTAATGTTAAATAACCGAATACGTTTATTTCTGTGTTAAAAATCTAACACAGAAATTGCTTGTCATTTAAACGCCAAAAGAATGCAACGACAGTATATGAAAAATAATTTTTTTTAAATGTTCCTTGAGCAATGGGTAAAGCACCAAGCTGCGATGAGAACACTTTCTTAGCTTTTAGTATGCACAGTTGTAGCAGCCAAAACAAGTCAAAATGCAGCTGTTTCAGAAAAAAATATGGCAAGGCATTGCGTGGAAGACACGTCTAAATCAAAACAAACAAACCACCGGATTCACAAGATGGTACTTCATTCAAGAACCATGCAGGTACTAAGCATGCGAAAAAGGCGGATAGCCAAACAAATGAAAAATCAGTTCACAATCGTGCCCATGAATATGGCACATTGTTCTGCAAATGAGTTTGTACTGTGTGCGAAAAAGATAATAAATAAAGTAGCAGAAGACAAAAGAAAGAAAGAAATGCAACACCTAAGTAAATCCACAGCTGTTGGTGTTCAATGACATTAACAATAGGTAAACATAGGACTTCAAAATACCATGGGTCTAAACATTAAGATCTCATTGTTGCTTATGCAAAAAGGCGTATGTGTCTAGAAGTAAGCAAAAATCAAGTCAGACCACAATGCAGAACCTGACAAAAATAAAACATACAAATCCTGAATGAAACTATGCAAAATGAAAATACAAATTAAAATAATAAAATAAAATAAGGTATGGGTCAAAGTACAGCGAAGCGCTGCAGAGGTCAGAAAACTAATGTTTCTCAAGTTAAACATTTGTGAATTAAGGTTTAAAAACCAGACTTGAGGTTTAAGTAATGATGAAAGAAGTCTTATCTTAGCAGGTTTCTTAACTTTAAAACACAAGTCAAAGTAACCGTTCAACCCTGGTGACGTGTAGAGTTCATTTAAGTTGCCAAATGAGTTCCTTTTTCTAATAACAATTGTTGGGGTCCCCTCTTTCATCTGTAAGTACCTGGTCTATAACTTTAAAAGGAAAGCGTGAGAAGGGTTGTTATTACAATGTCTTGCAAGGCGTTAGTCTTGCTCTTCTTCCTAATGTGGTACGTGTGTTCGTAAATTCTCTCTTTAAGTTTTCTGTCAGTCTTCCCTATATAAAAGGCAGGGCATGACTGGCACACAGCTAAATACACCACTGATTTTGAGTTACAATTGTAAAGACCCTTTGCTTTAAACAGACGTTGCTTCACTATACATGTGGACCCTGTAGATATAAATTTACAATAGTTGCATGTCTCACATTTGTATGTGCCTTCAGTTCTAGTATGCTTTATTGAAGGTCTTTCCATAATGTTTTTGAGGTTTCCGCCCTTTCTAAAAATAACAGGTTTGTCCCCTATTTTCTCCATGAGTTCTTTTTTAAAAGATAACAACTGCCAATTCTTTCTAAGTACATTGCTAATATATTTAGCTTCTAATGAAAAAGAAGTAATGAAACTTTTTTTATTGTACTTCTCTTGGGAAAAAATGGTTTGACCCATGCTAAAAGAGTGGACACCAAGAATCTGTAATGTGACTTCATCTGACTCTGCCAGGTTCATATTGGTTTGTTTCAAAGTGAAAATGGGATTGAAAGAACCCAAACCCCTTTTCCTACAAACTTCTCCTATTGTGTCATTCACCAGTGATTCGGGGTACCCACTACTCATAAACATGCATTTCAACAAGGTGCATTCCTCGTTGAAGGTGGAGTCTTCAGTAGTCATTCTTGCCGCTCTAACTAGTTGGCCCTTTAAAACAGATTTTTTTCTGGTGTAGCGGGTGGCAACTAGAAAAATGTAACATAGTGTTAGAGTGAGTGGGTTTCCTGTAGGTTTTAGCAACATAACCCCTGTGGATGTCGTCTCTCTTCAATTCAACATCCAAATAGTTAATGGTGTCTTCACCAAAGGTAAATGTGAATTTCAAAAATGGAGTGCTGTTATTTAAAACCTCAACAAAGTTGCTTGCATCCCCTACGTTACCTTGAAACATAATGAAAATGTCATCCAAAAACCTGTTATATAGTTTGACTTTCTGAAAACTGTTGTCCTTAAATAAATAGTCATGTTCCCACTGGGCCAGTACTAAATTGGCGTAGCTGGCTCCACAAGGGGAACCCATAGCTACTCCAATTATTTGTTTATGTATGCCCCCATTAAATCCAACATAATTATTGTTCAGGATCACGTCTAATAGTTCTTGAATTAGACGGATCTCATCACTCTCCGCTCCATGTACTATTAGGTTTCTGGTGATGTATTCAATCCCTATGTCATGGGGTATGGAGAAGTAAAGGTCGACTACATCTATTGTAAGAAAATGAATGTTGTCACGGTATTCAAATTTGTCTACATTTTCTAAAAAAGCCCAGGAGTCCTTAACTATTTGTAACTCTTGGAACACGTACTTCTTTAATAACTCATCAACGAACTTGGCACAAGCATAAGTAATAGAAGACCTAGCATTGACTAACGCCCTCATAGGGGGGTTTTGAAGGTTTTTATGAATCTTGGGTAAACCAAATAAGTTAGGTGTTTTTGGGTTAGGAACCACTATATAGTTGTAAATATCAATGCTGATCAAGCCTTCAATCAATAAGTCCCTAAAGAAGGAAAAAATATTTTTATATGCAATATTCATTTCGTTGATACTTGATCTAACATAACGATCAAGTATCAACGAAATGAATATTGCATATAAAAATATTTTTCCTTCTTTAGGGACTTATTGATTGAAGGCTTAATCAGCATTGACATTTACAACTATATAGTGGTTCCTAACCCAAAAACACCTAACTTATTTGGTTTACCCAAGATTCATAAAAACCTTCAAAACCCCCCTATGAGGGCTTTAGTCAATGCTAGGTCTTCTATTACTTATGCTTGTGCCAAGTTCGTTGATGAGTTATTAAAGAAGTATGTGTCCCAAGAGTTACAAATAGTTAAGGACTCCTGGGCTTTTTTAGAAAATGTAGACAAATTTGAATACTGTGACAACATTCATTTTCTTACAATAGATGTAGTCGACCTTTACTTCTCCATACCCCATGACATAGGGATTGAATATGTCACCAGAAACCTAATAGCACATGGAGCGGAGAGTGATGAGATCCGTCTAATTCAAGAACCATTAGACGTGATCCTGAAGAATAATTATGTTGGATTTAATGGGAGCATACAAAAACAAATAATTGGAGTAGCTATTGGTTCTCCTTGTGGAGCCAGCTACGCCAATTTAGTACTGACCCAGTGGGAACACGACTATGTATTTAAGGACAACAGTTTTCAGAAAGTCAAACTATATAACAGGTTTTTGGATGACATTTTCATTATGTTTCAAGGTAACGTAGGGGATGCAAGCAACTTTGTTGAGGTTTTAAATAACAGCACTCCATTTTTGAAATTCACATTTACCTTTGGTGAAGACACCATTAACTATTTGGATGTTGAATTGAAGAGAGATGACATCCACAGGGGTTATGTTGCTTAAACCTACAGGAAACCCACTCACTCTAACACTATATTACATTTTTCTAGTTGCCACCCGCTACACCAGAAAAAATCTGTTTTAAAGGGCCAACTAGTTAGAGCGGCAAGAATGACTACTGAAGACTCCGCCTTCAACGAGGAATGCACCTTGTTGAAATGAATGTTTATGAGTGGTACCCCGAATCACTGGTGAATGACACAATAGGAGAAGTTTGTAGGAAAAGGGGTTTGGGTTCTTTCAATCCCATTCTCACTTTGAAACAAACCAACGTGAACCTGGCAGAGTCAGATGAAGTCACATTACAGATTCTTGGTGTCCACTCTTCTAGCATGGGTCAAACCATTTTTTCCCCAAGAGAAGTACAATAAAAAAAGTTTCATTACTTCTTTTCATTAGAAGCTAAATATATTAGCAATGTACTTAGAAAGAATTGGCAGTTGTTATCTTTGAAAAGAACTCATGGAGAAAATAGGGACAAACCTGTTATCATTTTTAGAAAGGGCAGAAACCTCAAAAACATTATGGAAAGACCTTCAATAAAGCATACTAGAACTGAAGGCACAAACAAATGTGAGACATGCAACTATTGTAAATTTATATCTACAGGGTCGACATGTATAGTGAAGCAACGTCTGTTTAAAGCAAAGGGTCGTTACAATTGTAACTCAAAATCAGTGGTGTATTTAGCTGTGTGCCAGTCATGCCCTGCCTTTTATATAGGGAAGACTGACAGAAAACTTAAAGAGAGAATTTATGAACACACGTACCACATTAGGAAGAAGAGCAAGACTAACGCCCTTGCAAGACATTGTAATAACAACCCTTCTCACGCTGTCCTTTTTAAAGTTATAGACCAGGTACATACAGATGAAATAGGGGACCCCAACAATTATTAGGAAAAAAAGGAACTCATTTGGCAACTTAAAATGAACTCTTACACGTCACCAGGGTTGAACGAAGTTACTTCTTTGACTTGTGTTTTAAAGTTAAGAAACCTAAGATAAGGCTTCTTTCATCATTACTTAAACCTCAAGTCTGGTTTTTAAACCTTAATTCACAAATGTTTAACTTGAGAAACATTAGTTTTCTGACCTCTGCAGCGCTTCGCTGTACTTTGACCCATGCCTTATTTTATTTTATTATTTTAATTTGTATTTTCATTTTGCATAGTTTCGTTCAGGATTTGTATGTTTTATTTTTGTCAGGTTCTGCATTGTGGTCTGACTTGATTTTTGCTTACTTCTAGACACATACACCTTTTTGCATAAGCAACAATGAGATCTTAATGTTTAGACCCACGGTATTTTGAAGTCCTATGTTTACCTATTGTTAATGTCATTGAACACCAACAGCTGTGGATTTACTTAGGTGTTGCATTTCTTTCTTTCTTTTGTCTTCTGCTACTTTATTTATTATCTTTTTCGCACACAGTACAAACTCATTTGCAGAACAATGTGCCATATTCATGGGCACGATTGTGAACTGATTTTTCATTTGTTTGGCTATCCGCCTTTTTCGCATGCTTAGTACCTGCATGGTTCTTGAATGAAGTACCATCTTGTGAATCCGGCGGTTTGTTTGTTTTGATTTAGACGTGTCTTCCACACAATGCCTTGCCATATTTTTTCTGAAACAGCTGCATTTTGACTTGTTTTGGCTGCTACAACTGTGCATACTAAAAGCTAAGAAAGTGTTCTCATCGCAGCTTGGTGCTTTACCCATTGCTCAAGGAACATTTTTAAAAAATTATCTTTCATATACTGTCGTTGCATTCTGTTGGCGTTTAAATGACAAGCAATTTCTGTGTTAGATTTTTAACACAGAAATAAACGTATTCGGTTATTTAACATTAGAAATAACATTTCTTTTATTAGAAACGCCTTTGAAATTCAGGTTATTGCAGACTCCTAGTTGAGTTGCACTGTTTATTTATTCATGTATTACTGATTCTTCATTATGCATTAGAGATGTGTACTCCTTACTACCTTTTCTGTTAAGGAATGGATATTATATTTGTATATACTTAGTTGCAAGCATTACTTCATTTTATTTTCTTTTTAATCACAAGATTCTGTATGAGTTTTGTTTTACCCTATGAAAAGTTGTTTGCTAAAATGTATTTTAAGGGAAACAAACAGTATTTACACTTGATTAGGTTCATGAATCTTCACTAAGACATTCTTGGTTACTTTTATCAAGTTCATGTTTCTTTTTTGAAAACTTTTTTATGTTTAACACCCTGTCTACACTAAGTGGACATTTATTTATGCTTTTAATGTAATGCAACTTTAAATGTGAAGGTATGTCAGTGGGTTCAATTAAGGCAGCTGTTTGTAATTTTGTAACACACACACCCTTTTTTTGGGTTTTAAATTGTGTTTGATGATTTTTTCCTTTGTCTGAAGAAGTCTTCCTACTAAGGGAGACAAAAAGCGCTTTACTTTTACATTTCCTAATAAACCTTTGGAGTTTTACACCTGCTGGTTTGGAACCTTTTGTTTTTTTTTTTTGACAGTATAACAGTTTTGTTTATGCAACAGAAGCTATGGGTCATAGGTAGACATAAGGTGAGGGCAGACCTGTAGAGTATTGAGCAATACTGTTGTGAAAAATAGAAGCCTATACAGTTGTTAATGGACTTTTTTTCTCTCCCCCCACCCCTTATCTGAATCAATAATTATTATTCATATACTACAGGTATGTTGTTCTCAAAACCTAACGTTGGGACTTGTGTTCTATTATAGTTCATATATTTAATTGGTTACATGTTAACATACCTTGTTCAAATACCATTGTTGGTGGCCTGTTGTCGTAAATATAACTGGCATGCTGTTACAATGCTGACTGTTATTCCATTTATGCATGCGCTCTGTTGGTTATGCAGTTATTTCACTTTTATTCTTCTGGGTTAATCTGAACACTCACACATGCTGTTAGAACTAATCTTGAAATGATTTGTTCATGAATAACCGATACATTTTGAAAAACCTCAACACCATAGCATGTTTGGGAAGGCTGATCCCAGTGGATCCTCCTGTCCCCCCTCATCTGGCCATGGCACTGGGCCCCAGCACATCTGGGACCCAACCCAGAACTGCCTCCTCTGCTGATCCTGCACCATACTTGGGTGGAACCACTTCAGGGAATGGTCCCCATTCACCCCCTGGGCATGGACACGGAGCGGAACTTGTAACCCACAAGAAATTCCATGGTATGGTGTGCAGGGTCATCCAGACAAACTTGGATGGATGCCTGAGCCAGAGCAAGGGCAGACTGGTGTACCTCGAGGGGCAGGCTACCCCTGTTGTCTAGCCCCCAGCACAGCCACCTTCAGGGCCGTGAAGGGGCAGGGGTGACTGCCCATGGGTGGGGACCTCAGTCCCACTGTTTCCATCTGGGGGTTCATGGGCATCTGATTCCTAACCACCTTCTCCATCCAAGGTGTTCACCCCCCCTTCATGTGTCATACACCGCCCTTATCTGTTGTCTTGTCTGTCTTGTCTGTCTGCAAAAGCACCCTATCCTACTCAACTTACCTCCCCAAGTGTACCTACAACCTTTCCCCAACATCCTACTCTCACCTTAAAAAAAAAAAAAAAAAAAAAGGGTCATCTGCCCTCCCCAAAAAAAATGTCCCATACATAGCTCTCCATTTCACTCCCACGTACACTGATGTCGATCAATTTACCCCTGAATTACTCAAGCAATGTATGTTGCCCAAACCCCTCCTTGTGTGGGATGAGGCACTAAATTCCAAATTGTCCACATCATTCACAGCTGTTGCTGCAGAAGAAATGGAGAGTTATGGTCCTTTCCTACACCCATCCTGCACATCCCTAGATAACTTTCACATTGTTTTTTCCCCCCTGCTTGTCCCCATTTCACCACTTTCTTATCACCGTTTTTTCTTCTCTTTTTTTGAAATAATTTATTTTATTTATTTAATTGCAATTTGTTTACCGGAAAGTCCACTGGGCCAAATTGACCCATTTTCAGTGGAGGCCCGGGGAGAAAAGCTCCAAGATGCATTATACAATTTAGATACAAATGATAGTTAATATTAAAGATCTTATGTAGAATAGTTATTCATAAATGCATTCAGTGCATTATTAGTGTGGGTTTAAGTGGGAATAAGCAGCGCTAAGTGGAGCCAAGCCAGACTAGGTGCCTCTTGGCACCACCTAGCATCACTCAAATCCAACTAAAACTGCTTTAACCACGCTAACTCATTCAGCCTCTGTTCTGCCCAGCAACAAAAGAACCAGCACTGGCAGGTCTCAAATCCAGTATCCTATGCACTACAGTCAAGAGCAATATACCACTATACCATATCAGCTGCAAGGACTTGTAATGCTTTTTCAAACATATCATGCATTACAGTCATTTTGCATTAGGGAAAACAGATATCACTGTAAACTCTTAAATTCAGGACCTTCTACACTAGAGTCAAGGCAACATACCACTACATCAAATCAGCTCTGGGAATCTCTTCATGCACATGCCTCTCAACCTGTTAAGAAACTGGATGAACACTGACAAAATGGGGACTGAGGCCTAACAATAGGCACATATTTTACATAGTGCAGTTATACATATCAGAAAGTTACCAGTGACATGGTTTGTTTTAACATACATTTTCTGAAGGATTCAAAGTCTGTAACTCAAACCTTTGTCATTATTTAGTCAGACCTCAGATTATCCTAGTTATCTGCCAGAAAACAACAAATATTCTGAGGAACAGACCAAATATATAAGGACAAACTCTGGACATTCTGTGAAAATATGTAAAGTTTTTCATATGCTGATGCATTTATAAAGTTATCAGGCAGTATAGGGATATACCTTTAGGGTGAAAAACATCACTGCCAAATTATGAACACAAAACCATTTGAACTGTGATCAGGGCAACATACCAGTAGGCTAACTGACCTCTTGAGTATAACAACTGAGTTTTATGAACACATCCTGATAGCCAGCCACACAGTACTCTGACATATGGTGGCCAAAATCACAATGTACTTGGGATTCTGACACAGACACAGAACTAGTACACAGAACAATAAATGCTACAAGTGTCACATGTGACTGCTCAGATTTCCACAGAATGTCCAGGGTTATGGCTCATATTTATAGACTGTTCCTCATAACAGTTGTGGTATTCTGCTAAATCATTGGGATGATATCAGGATGGAGGTCACTAAATAGTAATAGGCATTTGGGTGTCCAGATTTCGAATCCCTCAGACACTGAATGTCTAAGCAAAGTTACTCTAGCAATTCTCTAAGGTTATGACACCAATATTTCTAATCCCTCCCTATTTGTGAACCTTTGTCCACACATTATGTCGTGCTGTGTCCACATTTCCTGTGCTAATAGGTTGAGAGGTATGCAGACATAGCATGCAAAACTGTGGACACAACACATTAATCCAAACAGTGGATAGTATTTCCACCTACCCTCTGTGATGCTGTAGCTCCCACACATCTATAATATTCTGCTCACAAGCCAGGAAAAGGGGCAAGGCCCACATGAAGGCCTTAATTATAGCCCTGTGTTGCCATGACATTGGTTAATAGGAAGGCAACCCAACTGTTCTGGATGCAATTAGCAAATGGGAGCAACAGATTGGTGCACAGGCCATCACCTCTTCATGAGCATTACCTACAAAAGGCAAACTGATGCCTATGCTAAACAGGTCTGATACTTTCGTCAAGAAGACAGACTGTGACTATGCACAATACCTTTTGTGGATGTATTCTGAAAAAGGAGTACAGCACTATAGTGGGTATATCAAACAATTAAGTATGTAATAGAATGCAAATGGAGTGATGCAGTCATGCGAAATAGGAATTTAAGCAGTAGCTCTCAACAACACTTCCAGGACTGTCATGTTGCATGTTATTCTGCTGCCCAGCACCTACAGTCATCCCTGATGGCTATGTCTGCAGCATACTTCTGAATTGTACAGGGTTTTGCAGAATGTCCTGACATTTGCCCACAATTGTGCCCATGTTTTCCATAAAATTTTGCTTTTCTGGCAAATTAGTGGCAAATCATGAAGGACTGCAGTCAGAAAATAATGACGTCTGGCACTGCAGATGTCAGACACCTGTGAGTAGGTCACCCTACACCACATATGCACATCTCTCTCATTGTGTACCTCAGATGTTCCTGGAATGCCCACATGCACCTGTAGTACCACTCACCTATTTGCCAGATGTAGGCTGGATGAATTGGTACTGTAATGTTGCCCATAGAGGGCACCCAGCAGTCAATGGCAGTGATGTGTGTGGACACATAACAACACAGTCTGTCACAGCAGTCAGAAAATTTCTGGTAGTCCTGCTACAGTCTCAGGTTACTAGGCTATGAGCCATGAGCAGCCAAATGCCTCGGCCAGAAGTTAGCCCATGTGTATGCAAGGCAGCAGCTGATGTCCCCATCCAACCGGGACACAGGTGGTATCCCAAGGGTGTATGTACTGTTAACTATCCATTTCACCAGGTTACACCTGAAAAATTGTTGGTAGCTACCCTACCTGATGTGGACATGGTGCCCATTCCACTGCAGAGTGAGTGTGTGTAGCACACATGTGAGCTGCCAACAAGGCCAGTCCAGGTCACTTACCAGGTTCAGTGTGTGTGTGTGTGTGTGTGTGTGTGTGTGTGTGTGTGTGTGTGTGTGTGTGTGTGTGTGTGTGTGTGTGTGTGTGTGTGTGTGTTGACACAGTGGAGCATGACCTGCACTCATGAAGCCAGGAGTCCCAGCAATGTGGGGACTGTGATTTCCTCACATGCCACAGTGAGGTCACTCCTTAAGAGTATGTATGACCCTGGGTAGAGGGTTGATCTTATAGTCTATAGGTGTATGGTAGATGTTTGATAGCCTTGTATTCCCTGGTGGAGAACCTCTGTGATATGATGTCCTCAGCTGCTGCATGTGCTGTGTAATGTGACTGATGAATGGTGGATTATGCACATTAATGGTCCTCAGTAGGGGGAACATGACACATCAGGGGGGCAACACATGCTGTAATGGTGGTATGTTCACAATACGCACACACATACTGCACTTATAGATGGCAGGGGTATAATGTGGGTGTTAGCGGTGGATAGTGCAAGCAAATGTGGATGTGTATGGACTGTACACAATGGTAGGACATGTATGTGGTCCTGTGATGTGTTCCCCTGTTCATGTCTTCCAGGTGGGATGAATCATAGCTGTCACACACCATACACAGAGGCCGAGACTGCGGCAATCCTGCAATCCCTGAGACTACATCACAGGGTACTGATGGGAAGAAGCTGGCAGCACATGCAGCAATGAACTGCCCCGTGGGTAGAACTGGTGGGAACCATCAACAACATTGGACACCACAGCAGGGGCTATGAACAAGTCTGACACCGTGCCACAGATTTCATACACAATGTATGGCAAAGGTCACTGACAGAGGGCCTGCTACAGAAGCACCACTGACACCAACAGAGGAGTTCCTCCCCAACCTTGGTGGAGCCACCACCTCCCAGGCACACATCCCCATATTTGTCATGGAGGTTTTTGGCACAGAGTCAACAGCTGAGGAGTGTACATATAAGGCCCTAGTGGTCATCACGCCAATACTGTGATATTCATAGTGGCAGCCTTTGCATACCTGAATGCATATGTCAGGAGAAACTGCATTTGTAGGTGGGGTTTTTGTAATGCACGCAAGTGCACACCTATTGTGAATGTCAGTGATTTGGGTAGTATCACAGCTTGTACAGTACATGTTCATAAATGCACGTATTATCCTGTACCCATGCCACATGTGTGTGTGTGTTGAGGGACATGGCTGACCTGTGTGGGATTTACATAAACTTTACTGATTGAGCAGATGTCTGCATAGGTGCATAGCAGACTGGCCATGCTTCAAATGTATTGCTTTACTTACTGAGGACTATTCAGAGGTAATGTCCACCTTTTGGCTGGATGCAGTCCCTTCACCTATATGGTGAATCACATACTAGCAATTCTTAATAACTGCTAATACTTGGTGCTGAATGCAACTATGTTGCCATCCTGGGTACCCAGGCCTGTCATCACAGTCTGTGTGTTTATGAGGTTGGAGCTGATATGGGACATAATGAGGACATGTGCTTGCTGTATGGCATGCTGACACTGTTGTCTGCATACAGCTTGAGGCTGGGACCTTGAGAGCATTCCATACCCACTGTATGGCTCATCGCAGTGTGTTAACAGCAGTTTGTGTTTCAATGACAGAATGCAAAATACTTACAGCTCACATAGCCTTAGGCTGTATCTACATATGTGGATGAAGCCAATTAGCATTCATGCCTATATACTTGTGGGTTATTGGGGGCACCAGGTAGATACAGCACCTTCAAATGTATACATATTGCACACACGTAAGTGACAATGAATGCCTCTGTGACATTATCAGATGTGGAGTGTGGGACACGACCTGTAGTAACGTGACAGTTGGCAAGACATGCCATGGCCATTGCAAGTGCAGCACACAGGACTTCCTCTGGCTTGCTACTATGACACCTTCTATGTGTGACATTACCTTAGCTTACACCAGTGGTTTCCAATCTTTTTCGATTCTTGTCTCCCTCACTGAATCCAGGTTTTCCCAAGGTGCCACCCCCCACTGTGCGCATAAAGTGCATATTATAGGGCTTTGTCAAACCATAAAAAAAACTACCTTTGACTGAACTCTTACATCCAACCCAAATAAAATTGCATGTATTTGCTCCCTTTCAAACTCTCTTAGATATCACCTTCCAAAACTTCTAGGAAGAAACTCATGCCACAAAAAATATTACTACAACTTTTACACAATTTAAGTAAGTTTAACAGTGACACCTTCATATCCAACCTAAAATATTATAATTGGCAAATTCTAAAATCTTTGCCCCAGGATGAAACTGTCACTCATTTCAATTAAACATTTGTCAGTGTACTAAACAAAACAACAAGCACCTATCAGATGCAAAACAGTAAAATTTAACTCTGCTCCATGACTATCAAAAGTCACAAAATAACTCATGTGGCTAACTAAGAGATAAAGCCTGGAAGGTCTAGCTTCTAAAGAGAATACAATCCAACCTACAACATTTTCAAGAACTACTACAGAATTAAACCAAGCTACACATTAGAACTGGTAAGAAACCTATTATACTTTTCTATAAAAAAACCACTAAAAGAATCCAAGACTTTTCTGCACCTCCATAAATAATCTATTTAACCCTGGTGACCCAGCTGAGCTGCCTCCTACCAGTGCAAACCATGTAGATTCCATTGCCATCCAATTCAACACATGCTTCATTGAAAATGCATTCACACTTACTAGCAGCCACCTATCAAACATATTTAAAATACCCTCCAACAATCCATACATAAGCTTGTCTTCAATTTCAATCCTGCTCCCAATGACACTATTAAAAATTGTAGTGTAGCCCATTTCTTACAGACTCCAAGAGTTATCTATGTAATATACTCCATGTCATCAGGGATCCTATCCTCCTCAATCTCCTGTACCATCACAAATTAGATAACCCCACTAATACAAGAACTAGGGACTTTAATGTCCACTAACACAAAGTAAATTGGAGAGACTTATCGCTAGAAAATAATTCCTTTGCAAGTTAAACAAAAATGCCACCATAACGCCCTTCAAATTAAACCTACATGATTGGGATGGATACCCATAAATTTACTCCAGGAGTAACTGCTTTGCCTTTCTTGAAAAGGGGCCTTGTATTTCCTTTGATCCTATGAACTCAGGATAGATGTACCAAACTTAAAACACAAAAACAATTTCTAAAGTATAATCCATTTTATTTAACAGCCTCCAACTTTTAAGTTTTTGCGTTGGTTACTGTAGATCACAAATCAATACAAACACAAAAAATAATAAACATCAAATGTTTGCAATTTAAAAAGAAAAAACATCTTTTTTATACTAGTGCTGTTACTGAGTTTAGACACCTAACACTACAGTGAATGCACACTCGGAGTGCAGTCACTACAACTCCCACCCTACTTAGCTCCTGCAAACTTAAACTCTGCAAAAATAAAGATATCCCATAAATTTAAAAATATATAAGTGCTAAGTGTACCTCATTATGAGAAGCATTGCTTATTTTGAGTCTTCATGACAAGCCCAAAAGTCCCTCATAGTTCCAATCTTATGGAGATCTTTTAAAAAAGCTTAAATAAATAATAAATCTGTAAAATAACAAAATATTTAATGATCTTGAGAGCTTCCCAGCTAAAGTCGTTAGTAAGTGTTCCACATTTAAATTTTTTTTTTTCCGTATTATAAAAATAAATGTTCTAAATTTTGGATTTGAGAGATTAAGAGCAAGGACAGCACCAAGCACACAGCTACCAGTTTCAGAGACTCAGCATTACTTCTTGCTTCTGTGTACATAGATAACTCCGAGTCTGTAAGAAATGGGCTACACTAGAATTTTTAATAGTGTCATTGGGAGCAGGATTGAAATTGAAGACAAGCTTATGTATGGATTGTTGGAGGGTATTTTAAATTTTCCTGATAGGTGGCTGCTAGTAAGTTAAATGCTGGCCAATATAAAACGACTGCATTCCATTCATATAACTCACAAGACAGGCAGACAACCTTTAAAAAAATGAGATTGATAAAACAGTTATCCAGAAATTGTAAGCACTTGATCTCTATGTATTTGTACTTCACACCTGCAAGAACCATTTCCCTACCTCCATCCCAAGGCTTTGTGGCTTAGTTTGGGAACAAAATCTTAAAAACTAAAAAAACTAATTTATAAAATGAGATGTAGTCAATCCAAACAATGCTTCAAATGCGTTCACCCTTCAAATATTTAACTCAGATTAACACTAAATACAGCAAAGAAATGCAAGCTTACCAACAAACTAAGGTCAACACGTAAATGTAATAAACACTCCCCAAAAATCTTCTAAAGTAGGCCGCTGATGTAATCCTACACTGCAAACACCAGGCAACACATAGCAATAAACTTGCCGGGTTACATTCAAAAACTATACACGACTACCCACTATTGCTTTCTTCAAAACTCAGGGATGCCGGAAATGTGTGAGCTCCTTGCTCCATTCTGACAAGCTGGTAGCCCTGACAGAGCTGACGTCATCGCACACGTGATGACGTCAGCTCAAACAGCGTGAAAATTAAAAAACAAAAGAAAAAAATTGTACATGAAGGGTATTAGTTCGCAGCACCCCTGTGAGGAAGCCGCGGCTCCCCAGGATGCCATGGCACACACTTTGGGAACCCCTGGCTTACACTATTCATCATAACATTGAGGTGCTTCTGCTGTGCAATAACTGCTCTATGCAATCAATACAGGACCATATGACATTTTTGTTGTCCTACACTCTTGGGACTTCTTTACTGTTTCCGTTGTTGTCACAGGTCACATCTTGCCAAACATGGACTGCAACCTGCAGGGTGGTACAGATGGTGGCCATACCTGTGGCCTCTGCATATGTCTGCAGATTGTCCTGATGTCTGACACATATGTTCTTTCCACCTGCTATAAAGTGTGTTTTTTGGGTGAACTATGGGAAAAGCAAGGCAGACTAACATTGCAGATTGATGGCAGTATTGTCATGTAACGGTGTTGAGAGGTAGGCTGTGGCCATAACACAGGTAAACTGCTGCAAGCGGATGTAAGTACATACATATACACACACACACACACACACACACACATACACATAAACGCGCACAACCTGCCCTTGCTGATAGCAGAACCTGAACCTGCCTAGTTGTACAAATGATACTGCTGCATACATAACACAAACACCACAGAGCTACTATAGTGTTGCAGTGTCTGCCACTACTATTCAAATGGGCGGCAATTGTAAGGGCTGCTAGGATTGCCAATGGTGGGTTCACAGGTCCTTAACATGGTATAGTCATCTAAAACATAGATGCACAACTGCATAGGGACATGCATTGAAACACACATGCACACAGAGTTGACACTTTTCCTATTATATAACCTACCTCTGTAGTTATGTACAACACAGACTGATATGACTACTGTATGCGCCACAGTGCCTTTGTGTTAGAAAATGTATGACTATGCTTATAATGTGGATGCCATCAACTGGCTCTTTAAAGAAATGTTATGGGGAGGGGGTCAACAGGCCTTAAAATGGTATAACCAGCGCACACAACAGCCACAGGGCAAGTGCTTCACACACAAACTAGTATAGTAGGCTGCACTGAGATTCAAACTCCTACATATTTACATGCCTATTTATCACACACATGACAATGCTTAGGGGCTACCATTTTGCAGTATAATATTCTTAGCTTTACTAGCCTAACACTTAAGTACTAGACAAGATAGAAGGTCATCCTGTTATTTCACCTTCATTGCCAGCCATTTAGCACTAGGTCTCCTAGAACAGTGTATAACCAGCTTTATGATAACAGATAATGAACTTCAGCACTAATAATTCCACCTGTGTGAGTTGTAAATAGCTAACTAATTTCAAGGCTTCCCTCTCACCTACACACTTGACCTGCAAACTTCATGCACCTGCAGCATAATCCTTCACTAATCACACTAAAATGTCTTAAGCTGAGGCTATAAAATAATTGCTTCCAAAGCCTCCTAGAAATAAGATCAACATTTAGCAAAAATCAAGCCACTCGTCCACCTCATGTATACCTCCCATAAAGAGTCACCTTGATCAAAAACACTTCTGTCACCACAATGGCTTAAAGTAGGAGATTTTAAGTATTTTGGTGATAGGTGACTGCTGTTAGACATACTGACTTATCAATCAGAAATCTGGACAAAGAGAAGGTTACAGTGAGTTTGCTTTCAGGTGCCAGGATTTCTGACATTACAAGTGTCCTAAAACTTCAATTCCTGACAAATTTTCTGACATTACAATTGTCCTAAGAACCTCAATTCCTGACAAATATAACTATGACATGGTAGTAATACATGCAGATATGAATGACATAAGAAGTAAAACAGTGAGGAACATGCAGAGAGATGTGTGAACATTTCATGCATTTTACAAATTTTATTCATTCAACAGTTGTTTATCGGAAAGCCAGACTGGAATAGATCCCATTTTCAGCTGAGGCCTGGGAAGAAAAGTTCCAGATGTATGTCTTTGGAATGTGGGAGGAAACTGGAGCCCCTGAAGGAAACCCACAGGAATGCAGAGAGGACATGCAGACTCCACACAGAAGGCACCCCAGCCGTGAATTGAACTGGGAAACTTCTTACTGTGAGGCAACATCTCCAACCACTGCACCACTGCACTGCCCACTGTGAAATGAATGTAAGACACTTGTCCTGAGTGGAATCCTTCCTGCACTTTGAATGATGTCTAGATACAAAGAAAAGATAATTGGCTTCAACAATTGGTTAAATAGTTGATGTCACTTCAGGGATATCCAGTATGTCACAGCAAAGGATAGGATGCTGTACAGTCCAGTTTGCTTTTCTAAGTAACCTGCATCTCTCATTGCAAGGCTTCCACATACTGGCTAAAGCCTTTGCTTCCCCCATGCCTTTTTTTAGAAGAGTCCAATTGATGCAAATTCCAACATAATTAACATACTGATTCCAAGAATCAGATCTCATCAAGGTGACTCCCCTCAAGGTTAGAAGTGTAAACAATAAATTGCCTGATCCTGAGGCAACATCCATGCCTGCACAGTTACTGAGACTTGGTTTAAATGCAAAGAGAGCCCTCCTTCTTCAATGGGGTTTTGCAGTTTTTATGCCTTCAGCCAAGTGGCAACTGTGGTGGAGTCTCCTCATTTGTCAAGGAATGCATTGCCTTTAGGCAGATCCCTAGGGACCCAAAATCATTGAACGTCAGATCACTGTAGATAGGACTACTTATCAGTTGATAGAGTGTTACAAAGCATATGTACTGTAACAACTAAAAGTTTGTTTCAGAATATATGTTTTGTCCCCTTATGAGCACATAAGATGTGTCAGTGTGCTAAGTAATCTCCCTATTAGGTAAAACTGTATTATTTTGTGTGACTTTAACTACCCTTCATCAGACTAGGATACCTATACACCCAATGTGGAATATGCTCTGAAATTCCTATAAACAAAAATTCTCTTGAGCTGTTGGTAAGCAAAAGAAAGAAGAAAGAAACTCCTAAAGTTATTTAGTAGATCCAAAACCTCTTTTAGTAAGGATAACATGGGATGCATGGCTAGGCTTAAAAGGCCCTTGTGGTCATTAGCCTAGTAAACACCTATGTACCTATGTATGTACCTATAAGAGTCCAAAGGTACATCCAGGTGAATGACTTCAGCAGCCCTTGTAAAGTAGGGTGATTGGAAGTGTACCGGGTGGAACAGGCCTCAAAATGGTATAACCAACACACAGGATATCGTTCTCACCCACACACTTACAGAATCAAAGTTATAAGTATTGAGATTACAACCCCTAACTATCTAGTTATATGTACTACAGTGTTACACAGTCATTGCATGCACCACAGAGTTTATAGGGCTGAAGAGTGTCCAAAGGTACAGCTAAGGTGAATGACATCAGCAGGTAGTAGGACGATGGGAAGTGTACTGGGTGGAACAGGACTCAAAATGGTGTAACCAACACACACCCACACATGGCTCTCCCCCCCCCCCCCCCACACACACACACTATCACAGTTGCCAGTATTGAGATTAGAACCCCTACCTATCTAGTTATTTGTACTAAGGATTTTGCGTGTTACACAGTTATCACACACCTCATGGAGTTTATAGGGCTGAGCAGTGTCCAAAGGGATAGCTAAGGTGAATTACATCAGCAGGTCTTCTAATGTAGGGCAATAGGAGGTGTCCTGGGTGGGAAAGTCTTCAAAACACTTTAACCTACAAACACAAACACATTTGCCAAGATTGAGATTAGAGCCTTCACCTATGTAGTTATTTACACTACAGTGTTACTCAACGCACGTGCCATGGAGCTTATAGGGCTAAGTAGCATCCAAAAGTACATCTAAGGTGAATGACAGCAGGTCTTCTAAAGTAGGGCAATGGGAAGTGTACTGGGTGGGAAAGGTTTCAAAATACTTTTACCTAAAAACACACACACATTTGCCAAAACTGAGGTTAGAACCCCTACCTATCTACTTATTTGTATTATAATGCTACACAGTTATCTCATGTGTCACAGAGCTTATAGGGCTAAGCTGTGTCCATGGGTACATCTAAGGTGAATGATGTCAGCAGTTCTTCTAAAGTAGGGCAATGGGAAGTGTACTGGGTGAGAAAGGCTTTAAAATACTTTCACCTACAAATGCACATGCACACACACTCATTTGCTAGTACTGAGATTAGAACCCCTAGCTATCTAGTTATTTATATTATAGTGTCACACGGGTATTGCATGCACCACAGACCTTACAGGGCTGAGCAGTGTCCAAAGGTACATCTAAGGTTAATGACATCAGCAGGTCTTCTAAAGTAGGGCAATAGGAAGTGTACTGGGTGGGAAAGTTTTCAAAACACTTTAACCTACAAACACATACACATTTGCCAAGACTGAGATTAGAGCATTCACCTATGTAGTTATTTACACTACAGTGTTACTCAACACACATGCCATGGAGCTTATAGGGCTAAGTAGCATCCAAAAGTACATCTAAGGTGAATGACATCAGCAGGTCTTCTAAAGTAGGACAATGGGAAGTGTACTGGATGGGAAAGGTTTCCAAATACTTTTACCTAAAACACACACAAACATTTGCCAAAACTGAGGTTAGAATCCCTACCTATCTACTTATTTGTATTATAATGCTACGCAGTTATCACATGTGCCACAGAGCTTACAGGGCTAAGCTGTGTCCATGGGTACATCTAAGGTGAATGACTTCAGCAGGTCAATGGGAAGTGTACTGGGTGAGAAAGGCTTTAAAATACTTTCACCTACAAACCCACATGCACACACACTCATTTGCTAGTACTGAGATTAGAACCCCTAGCTATCTAGTTATTTGTATTATAGTGTCACACAAGTATTGCATGCACCACAGACCTTACAGGGCTGAGCAGTGTCCAAAGGTACATCTAAAGTGAATGACGTCAGCAGGTCTTCTAAAGTAGGGCAATAGGAAGTGTCCTGGGTGGGAACATTTTCAAAACACTTTAACCTACAAACACACACACACATTTGCCAAGACTGAGATTAGAGCCTTCACCTATCTAGTTATTTACACTACAGTGTTACTCAATTATCACACGTGCCATGGAGCTTATAGGGCTAAGTAGCATCCAAAGGTACATCTAAGGTGAATGACATCAGGT
Source organism: Protopterus annectens (assembly GCF_019279795.1). NCBI lineage: Eukaryota > Metazoa > Chordata > Ceratodontiformes > Protopteridae > Protopterus > Protopterus annectens. The sequence continues at coordinate 470,277,173 of NC_056739.1, forward strand.
CTTCTAAAGTAGAGCAATGGGAAGTGTACTGGTTGGGAAAGGTTTCAAAATACTTTCACCTAAAAACACACATACACATTTGCCAAAACTGAGGTTAGAACCCCTATCTATCTACTTATTTGTATTATAATGCTAAGCAGTTATAACATGTGCCACAGAGCTTATAGGGCTAAGCTGTGTCCACGGGTACATCTAAGGTGAATGACATCAGCAGGTCTTCTAAAGTAGGGCAATGGGAAGTGTACTCGGTGAGAAAGGCTTCAAGATGCTTTCACCTACAAACGCACATGCACACACATACTTATTATCTAGTACTGAGATTAGAACCCCTACCTATCTAGTTATTTGTATTATAGTGTCACACAGGTATTGCACACACCACGGACCTTACAGGGCTGAGCAATGTCCAAAGGTACATCTAAGGTGAATGACATCAGCAGGTTTTCTAAAGTAGGGTAATGGGAATTATACTGTGTGGGAAAGGCTTCAAAATATTTTCAGCTACAAACTCACACACACTCTTATAAACACATTTGCCAGGACTCCGATGACAACCCCTACCTATCTAATTCTTTGTAGTATAGTGTTACGCAGTTATTGCACATGCCACAGACCTTATAGGGCTGATAAGTGCCCAAAAGTACTTTTAAGGTGAATGACATCAGCAGATCTTGTAAAGTAGGGCAATGGGAAGTGTACTGAGTGGAAAAGGCCTCACAATACTTTAACCTACAAACACACACACACACACACACACACACACACACACACACACACACACACACACACACACACACACACGTGGATGATGTGATACTACAACCCCTACCTCAGTACTATTACACAATTGAACTCACCTTCATGCTGGCACATGCAACTGGTTACAACTGGTATGCAATTGTCTGCAGAAGAACATCACTCTATGACTTTCAGGGTATCCCTGTCTATGACTCACTCTCTGTGTGTGTCTGTCTCTCTCTATCACTCTGTCTTTCTCTTCCCCATGCCTATGTGTGTGTATGCTTGAAATATTGTTATATGTTGCCCATATATATGTCTGTGTATCATATGCAATAGATGCAGATATATCACATATGAGCCACCTACAGGTAGCTGAGGTTAATCCTGTCTGATGGGTGCGGATAGAGACAGTTAAGGTGTCCATAGCTGTCTGTATGCAAAGACATATATACACAATAAAGTTATATAGTCTGATGTGGGTTTAGACATGGGCTGTAATTCTCTAAGTGTAGGAGCATGCCCAGTATGACCTTCTATAGTAAGAGTGGGACTCCATTCCAGACATAGTTGTACTCCGGTCCGGGGTTTTGTGTGCTACAGCCATACCTCTCAACCTGTTAGTGCAAGAAATCTGGCGATAGCTTGCCTAAATGGGGGAACAATGGCCCAAACAGAGGGAGATACTGTAAATATTGCTCTTATAAATGTAGAAAGTTGCAGGGTTTGTTTTAGCAGACATTTTCTGACATATATGATGTCTGATACTGAAATGTATTGTCATTACTTACTGACAGAAATCCTCAGATCATCACAGTGATTTACCTGAGAAATACAAGCTGTATGATGCAAAGACCAAAATTATGAGAACAACTATAGACATTCTCACCCAATCCAGCCAGTTGAAAGGTGTGGCTATAGCCGATTGGCTGATGAAGCTGTGTAAACAGTCCAGCACCTCAGTGATATACTGGCTGGAGATCTCCTGCTTGTGTGGTATTCTTCTTAACTGAAATGTCATACCCTAGTGTGGGTACAGAGTGCATTCCACTTTGCAGAGATGTCCATTATATGTGTGGTATATTCCACATAGCACTGATTTCCAGGTATGTCAGTGTCAGAGCAGTATAGAGTAATGTGGTGAACCACTGACATACATTTGTTGATAGGTTGATATGAGATTACTAGGCTATTGGCCCTGAAGTCCTTATAACCCTCACAGATGAGAGTGTAGCCCATGTTAAGACATGTCAGCACCCAGAGCCCCTGTCCAGCAGGGAAACAAATGTAATCACAGGGCTGTATTTTCTGTTTCCCATGCACTTATACAGTGAGCACTTCACAAGGGGTATTGAGGTACTCGGTTTGATGTGGGTAGGGAGTGTATTCCATAGATGGGGAGTCTGTGGGACACATATCTGTCACACCAACAAGCCCTTTTGATATCACAGACCAGGTTGTTGCTGTGCCTACATGTTGATCGAGTGGGCCTTGACTTCCAGATGTGCAACACTCCCATCAAAGCAGGGTCTGGATTGCTTTGTATACCAGACATAGGCTACCTCTGAGGAGTCTGTATGGAACTGAGTAGAGAGACAGTGCTTTTAGCCTGTCTGTATAGGGTAGGTGTTTGAGGTCCTGGATTGTCCTGGTGAGGAACCTCTGTGGTCTCTCCAACTGCTGCATATGCTTTGTGAGGTACATGCTGAAGGGGGCATTATACAAAATAATTGGCCTTATAAGGTTAGAATATAGGGATCTTATGACCTCTTTGTCACTGGATGAGATACCCTTACTTTTAAGTTGGCTCATCTATGAAGCTTTCTGTACAACAGAAGCTACATGGTGCTCAAATGCTCAGAATTCAGGTTGCTATCAACCTGAGTGGCCAAATGCCTCACTACTTATTGTGTATGAAGGATGGGTCTATATTAGAAGAATGAAATGACAAAAGAGCAAACACTTTTGTCAACACATAAAACCCGAAGTCTGAAAACAGCAAAGTTACAGAACAACAATTTTTTTTCCCAGGGAAAAAAAATTGCTGTTCGAAAAAAAAAATATATATATATAAACACAAAATAAAGTAGGGGGCTATGCCCTCCCTACCCCCCCCCCCACTTAAATATACCAACTCCGAGATTGCACCACAGTGTAAAAAACAGCAAAGTCCCAAGAACAGCCCAGCCATTTTTTTTTGCCTGGGAAAAGAATCGCTGTTCCGTAACTTCGTTGTTTTCAGACTTCAGGTTTTATGTGTGATGAAAGAGCATTCGCTCTTTAGTCGCTTTGCTCTTCTAATATAGATCCATGTAGGACATTTTTGTTCATGTGATAATATGTGGGGAAAAAACATCAAAGCCCCAAGAACAGCCCAGCCATTTTTTTTGCCTGGGAAAAGAATCGCTGTTCCGTAACTTCGTTGTTTTCAGACATCGGGTTTTATGTGTCGATGAAAGAGCGTTCGCTCTTTAGTCGCTTTGCTCTTCTAATATAGATCCATGTAGGACATTGATGTCCCCACATATTATCACATGAACAAGAATCTCCCCAAAGGGGATGATGATGCATCTGCAAGCATTCAGCTTGAGGCCATGTTTCTGGCAGCAGTCATTTATTTTAATGGGACCCTGTTGTAGGATGTCCATATCACTTTGGGTATTGATGACTGTTCCGAGCTTGCAGCCATCTGCCAACTTGGTCAGCCGTAGGCCAGTATTTTTGGCCTGCACCTCAGGGAAGTATATCCCATATACCAGAGGCCCCAAGACCGATTCCTGGGGTATGCCACTCATTATGGGTGCACTGCTTGAGTTGGCTACCCCTATTATGATTATGTGGGTTCTATCAATGAAACACTTTGCTACCCATCTGGTAACATATGGATTGATGCCTAATTGACAGAGTTCATGTACTATGGCCAGGTGGGGAATAGTGTGTAAGGCTTTGGCCAAGTCAATGTGGCCAGTGTGCAGCATCTTTCCCTCATCCATTCCTTTGTTGACTGTCTCAGGAAAGTCAACCAGATTTCACTAACATACCTATCCTTGAGAAAGGCAGACTGTGTGGGGTCGAGTATTTGGAGTTTGCTAATGTCTCTGTTAATGAGGCCATTGATAATCCATTGCATGGCCTTGCAGATCAGGCTAGTTAGCCTGATGTGTCTTTAATTTCCTGGAACTGTGAACACTCCACCTTTATGGAAAGGGATGACAGTCACTCAGCAGTGATAAAGTCAGTAGTCAGGCTTTGGTTGAGTAGGGTGCGTAACAGTGCTGCCTGTTCATGTCTGAGTTCATGTAGGTTGCAGCCTGGGATGTATTCAGCTCCCATGGAGGCTGTCTTCTTGACTTTGAGAGGACACTGATGCCCTTTTCCCCAATGATAAGGGTTGGGTGTTCAGGTACTGTGGATGTCCTGCTTTACTGACTGTGGAGGCAGAGGGGAGACATTTCCGCTGAATCTGTCAGCCAGTGGATTGGCTATATCTACAGCATTTATGCATGTGGTGTCCTTGGTCACCAGTTCTGCACAGATCTGGGAGCTTCCTTTGGGAATGTAGACATATGTAAGGAAGGCCTTATGATTGTCGGTCTTAGATGTGGGGAATTTGGACTCAGAGTTGCCTTTGTAGGGTTTCACTGGTGCTCTTATTTGTTTGTTCAGGCTAAGGGGTGATTACTTCCATTTGTGCACCTGCTCCTTCTCGATCCTGGACAGCAATGTTTTCCTTTTGTCTTATAGTTCCTTTATTGCACGTTTCCAGACAGATTTACTCTCCCTTCCAGACGATGATGCTGTCCTATCAGATATTCCTGATTCCATGCGTCTCTCTATATATGCTGGTGTATTATGTTTGTGTACATTTGGACATTGGCGCCTGTTCCTCCAGTGAGGTAGGTGGTTGTTCAGCTGTTTATACCATCCCTCTGGTGGTTGTGATCAGCTTGGCAGACATTTTCATTTTACCATGGCTAGAGGGGGGTCAAGCGAGATGGTCATATTGAACATGACCCCTTTTTTATCAGATCTTGCCAGGGAGGATGATACTGTAGGGATGCTGCAGTGGTTAATCATGTTGGTTACTGCCAAGTCTGACATATGTATCACATCTTGGTGGGGTATCAAGTAGCTGTCCTAAGGATTTAGCATTGATAAGATGGAGGAATCTCTGTGCATGTCTGTTCTGGCATAGTTGGTTTTCCAGTCAAAGGTTGGGTAATATAAGTCAGCCAGGATCAGGGTAAAGGGTTGAGCCATGATAGATTTGTAGACATCCAGATATGTGGGGTGGGTACCCTGAGTCAGATATGTTGGCCTGTAGCTACCTATAATTTGCATAGCGGTCTTGTCAATGGTTAACTGCACTTGGGGTGTCTCGTGTGTGTCAGATTGCTTGACCAGCATGGAGGTGTGTGTCTGTCTAATATATATTTATACTGTACCTCCTTTGGCTTTGCTGCCTGCATTTTGAGGTCTGGCTGTGTGATGGGATGAGTGATCAAGTAAGGATGGGTTGCTCTCTGCAGCTGTGGCCCAGGTTTCTGTGAGTGCACAAATGTCACCATCTTCCAGGGTTACGAATGTTTGCAATGAGTGCATTTTCATGTTTAGACTCCTAACATTTAGCTGCATGGTCTTTGATTTGTGTTTTGTTGAGTGCTTTATGTTGGTAGTATGGATCCCATGACTTTCCCTAAAAATGCACTATGGAGGAGGCAAGGGCCTTTGCCAGAGGCCTGAAGGACAAGTGAGATAGATGCAGGCCATCTCTAGTAAAGCAGCATGGTCTATCATTCATATGTTCCCAGGCTGCCAGGCAGTGGATCCTGCTGGAATGACACCAATAGGTAAGCCAGTTGTTACTGACAATCATTTTCTGTTTGTATTGAGCAATCATTCTGGGTGATGGTAGAATGCTGCTTAGGGCTAGGGACATACTTGCATGGGACACATATTCAGCAAGCTGAATCATGTCTGCCTTCCCATAGTCCAGGGAGATACATCTGACGTCATTCACACCATCATGGACTAGGACAGAGTCATAACCGTACCTGTTGTGAAGTGACTTGAGTGCATGTGTGATATGGTGGATTCTGGCACCAGACAAACAAATAAGCGTGACTTTCTCCTTATCCATCCTGGTGAGAGGCACATTTGTGTGTCTCACAATGGATTCTCCTATGAGTAATATGTTGGGTTTATGGTAAGGCCTTAGTGGTTGCAAGACACTGGTATGTGGACTATGTATGGTCTGTGGTGTGTAGGTTTTTGGAGTTCTCATGTGTTTTTCCTCTGAGGTGTCCTTTGTTTGGGCTTTTGCTTTGTTGAGGGCCACCACTTATGTGGGTGTGTGTTGTGTAGTTTTGGGTGATGTTTACTGACTCCATACACTGCAGGACACCTATGTTACTGCACAATTTGTTCTGGTGTGCACATTCTCCATTTGTCTGGCCAGTGGTTCCCCTTCCCCTTATATGTGTCTCTTTGTCCTTCTGTGGTCCAGTCACAGGCTTTGCCCACAGTGGTTGCTGTTATTTATTTTATTTATTTTACATTTGTTTACCGGGATAGTCCGACTGGATACATGTCCATTTTCAGCGGAGGCCCGGGGAGAAATCTCCACATAGTCAAACATACAAAAGGTTACACAAGAAGTTAGAAAACAATTAGAATATATAAAAAAAAGTGATAATATACCTTATGTACATTTGTTTAGAAGTGTTCCCTAGTAGGGGCTCACAGTTCTAATGGACAGACATACAAAGGTTACACAAGAAGTTAGAAAACAATTAGAATATATAAAAAAACAAAGTGGTAATATATCTTATGTACATTGGTTTAGTAATGTTCCCTAGTAGGGCTCACAGTTCTCATGGACAGAGACAATTACAAGTAAGATTGTAACTCACAGTTAGTCCCAAGTAGGGACTCACAGTTTTCATGGACAGATGCCATTACAAGCAAGATTGGATACATAGCATGGTGATGTTGTTAGATGTTATGATAATTACTGATTATGCTATGATAATTACTGATAATGCTATTGTTTTATAACTTAATCCGGGTTGGTACATGGGCATAGCCAGTTCAATTTGAGATACTGTTTGAGGTTTTTTTAAGAGACTTTTGGAGGATTGTATGGTTATATAGTTTGGCAAGGCATTGCAGGTTATGTATTTGTATTTCTGGTGTTAGCTGGGTAGATGCCATAACATCACACACAGGGTTATGGACTTTACACCTCTGAGTGTACCTATTTAGCAGGTTGCCCATCATTGCACCACTACATCTGCTGTGGTCCTCAGACAGTTTGTGTTGCTATGATATTATGAGGCTACATGTTGGCCCTAGCTGTCAAACCATCACAGACTGACATCTGGACAGGTCCATATATGACAGTCAGACACAGGCCCACACATGGGGACAGGATGTTAATAATGTTCTGCCAAACATAGACAGTTGGGAGACTGGTTTGTTATTTGCATGCTTTTTCTTATCGATATGACGTCTGCTTCTCCACTGTCTGCCATTGATGTTTTGACACAAACCTTTCTTGTTTTGCAAATAGTTTGTCAGGCAAATGCAATGTTAGGACAAGCAGAACAGATATATGAGGCATACTTGTGCTCCCTCCATGACAGCCTGTCATTCCAGGGGTATGGATGGTGGCCAGTGACTTGTTGTCAGTGCTAACACAGTAAGGTGGCAGCCATTTATAATGTGGCAGTACACTGACTTTTGGGTACATGCTGTTCTACTAGGCACCATACTTCTCAACATCTTAGATTCAGAAATCTGGACAAAGCCATAAATAATTGTGGGACAAAGGACAAAAATAGGGACAATTTTTAAATATTGCCCTTACAAACTCAGAAAGTTGATACAATAACAGATTTTGCATTAGCATGCGTTTTTCTAAAGGGTATGAAGTCTGAAACTAAAATCTGTCATTATTTTCTGACTTTAGTCTTTAATGATTTGCCAATGATTTGCCAGAAAACCACAATGTCATGAAAAACAGACCAAAAATATGATGCAAAAAATCTGGACATTCTGCAAAAATCTGTACAGTTGAGAAGTATCCTAGACACTGTGTACCTTACTCTGAGCTGTGTACTGTCCATATGTGTGGCCCCCTGTCCCTGACTTGTCCAGCTTTCCTGCAGTAATGGATATTGACTTTTGGACTGTGTGTTCAACTCCTACTGTAGTTGTAGCTGACATGCAAAATAATTGGCACAGAACGTCTTGGAACATGAAACCTGGCAACCACAGTACTGTACTTAGGCTACTAAGCCACAACAGCCAAGGGTAAGTGCTGACCACTTCCTGACAGTATTAACCATGCATATACATAAGTCATTGACCCCTGCATATTGTGGACATGCAACAAGTTATCAAGTTGACTGGGACAGCCCTGGGGATGTGTAGTCTGCTGTTATTACCCTACGGACATACATGTTATTGGATTTCTATGGGGAACATGGGTGTGTTAGGAGGGCATACCTGTCAACTGTACACATTTGCAGACTGTGCAGATGTTGGCTTTACATTTTGGTTCCATGTAGCATAGTGTTGTGCCTGTCTTGGTGAATACTATCATATCACTAAAGATCAAAGGTTAGAATGTAATGGCAGACATTTGAATTTCAGACTTCATACTTTTCAAAGACAATGCAGTTGCAAGGCCTGCTGTGATATCACTGTGTAAGTCTGTAAGAGGAATATTTCACCATTGTCCCTATTTTTGGGCCTTTGCCAGACATTTCTTTATGGTTTTCTATGGCTGACTTGTTGGGAGAGGCTGAGGGGTGAGTATGAGACTTCAACATTGACATCCATGCATGTGACGTATGCCCCCCCCCTGCAGTTTGTTAGTCCCCCACATACACTGTAATGAGTTTTGTCACCTACAGGACTTTTGCATACTCTGGGGAAGCCAGTATTGCGTGGGTGTCAGTGTATGTACTATGCATTGCCTCTTTGCCAAGGCCAGGACATTCTGGGCATGCCTAAGTCTGCCTACAGGAGCAGGCTCAGGCGGTTCCTCCTCTGAGTCCCCCTGTGCCTGTAGGGACCTTCGCAATGGTGGGATGCTATGTGCTCCTTCCCTGTGATGTTCCTGCTGCAGCTGTTTCCACAGGATCATATTGTGTAGCATGGCACATACTATGAACATTTGTTACATGTGGCTGGAGAGTACTGCAGGACTCCACCAGATATGTCAAGGCAGCAGAACCATGACTTAAGCAGCCCAAACACATGCTCTACAATGTTCCTAGTTTGTGCTTGTGCCCCCCACCATTGCCAAGGTCCCCACAGACATAGGGGAACTTGGAGGAGGAACCCCCTGAGCCTGTCCCTGTAGGCATATGTAGGCAAACCTAGTACACCCTGGCCTTGGCAAAGAGCCAATGCATAGCACATACACTGACACCCTAGGGGCCCAGGGACTGACACCTCTCTCTGACTCGCACACACAGTAAAAAGGATGCCACACACATCACACTATCTATATCTTATCATGTATAGGCTGTGTACTGCGTGCATCCAACAGAGTCAGCCCTGATGCACTGTCATCACAACTGCCACAGGCACAAGGCATGTCACTCTTCTTAACAACTAATGAATGGAGTAGTATGTCGTGGTAGCATATACATGGTATCGCTGCATGTATGCAAGGGAATGGAGTGGCCTACCCGGATAGCAGCAGACAACTGATAGCTAAATGGGACAACAGGAAATGTCCGCAAATACTGTTTTTCCCAGAATATGCAGTAGTCCCCTAGGTGGCAAAACCCACTGCAGTATATGTGGGGGACTAACAAACTGTGGGGTCATAGGTCACATGCATGGATTTCAATGTTGGTGTCCCATACGCACCTCTCAGCCTCTCCCAGCAAGTCAGCTGTACAAAGCCATAAAGAAATGTGTGGACCACACACAGGGACAATGATGAAATATTCCTCTTACTAACTTACACAGTGATACCACAGCAGGTCTTGCAGTTGCATTAACTCTCGAAGGGTAAAAAGCCTGAAACTCAAATGTCTATCATTACTTTCTAACCTTCAGTCTTTAGTGATATGGCAGTATTCTCCAAGACAAGTATAATACTATGCTAAATGGAACCAAAATGTAAAGCAAACATCTGACCAGTCTGTGCAAATGTCTACAGTTGAGAGGTATACACCCCTCCCCCAACACACCCGTGTTCTCATAGGAATGCAGTAACATTTATGTTTGTAGGGTAACAGCAGCAGACCACACATTCCCATGGCTGTCCCAATCAACTTGATAACTTGTTTCATGTCCACAATATGCAGAGGTCAATGAGCTATGTATATGCGTGGTTAATACTGTCAGGAAGTAGGCAGCACTTACTGTTGGCTGTTGTGGCTTAGTGGTCTAAGTACAGATCTGTGGCTGACAGGGTCCATGTTTCAAGACTTTCTGTGCCATGTATTTTGCATGTCAGGCACAAGGTAAGTCACTCTTCTTAACAACAAATGAATGGAGTAGTATGTTGTGTTAGCATATCTATGGTATCACTGTATTTGTGCAAGGGAATGGGGTGGTCTACCGGGATAGCAGCAAACATCTGACAGCTATGTGGGACAACAGGAAATGTCTGCCAAATACTGGCTGCCCCAAGATATGCAGTAGTCCTCAAGGTACCAAAACTCACAGCAGTATATGTGGGGGACTAAGACATTGTGAGGTCATAGGTCACATGCATGGATGTCAATGTTGGAGTCCCATACTCACCTCTTAGCCTCTCACAGAAAGTCATGTGTACAAAGCCATAAAGAAATGTGTGATAAAGTACCACAAATAGGGACAGTTATGAAATAGTGCTCTGATAAACTTAGACTGTTATATTGCAACAGGTCTTGCTGTTGCATTCTGTTTCTGAAGGGTAAGAAGTCTGAAACTCAAATGTCTGTCATTACTATCTAACTCTGATCTCTAATGATATGCCAGTATTTTGCAGGTGAACCACAATACTCTGCTAAATGGACTTGAAATATGAAGCAAACATCTGGACAGTCTGTGGTAATTTGTACACTTGATAGGTATGCCCCCATCCCACCAACACAACTGAGTTCCCATAGAAATGCAGTAACATTTATGTTTGTAGGGTAATAGCAGCAGGCCACACATTCCCACGGCTGTCCCAATCAACTTGCTAACTTGTTCCATGCCCACAATATGCAGGGGTCAGTGTGCTATGTCTGTGTATGGTTAATACTGTCAAGATGTAGACACTTACTGTTTGCTGTTGTGGTTTAGTGGTCTAACTACAGTACTGTGTTTGAAAGGGCCTGTAGTACCAGACTGTCCGTGCCAGCTATTTTGCAGGTCAGCTACACCTATGGTAGGAATTGTACACACTGTCCAGAAGGCAATATTTGTCACTGCAGGAAAGCTGGTCAATGGAGGGGCAGGGGCCACACATACAACAGGTACAAGTCGTAAATATTGCACTTACAAACATAGAAAGTTGATAGAATAACAGCTGTTGCAGTAACATGAAGTCTCTGAAGGTCAAGAAGTCTGAAACTCACGTCTTTCATCACTTTCTAACTTCAGTCTGTAATGTATTCACCATTATTTGCCACACAACCACAATATTATGGCAAATGGGCCCAGATTATGAGCTAAACATTTGCACAGTCTGCGAAGATGTGTATGTACACTTGAGAGGTATGCCCCCCTCCACTCAACACACTTGTGTTCACATAGAGCTGCAGAAACATCTATGTTTGTAAGGTGATAGTAGCAGGGCACACATTGCCAGGGTTGTCACAATCAACTTGATAACTTGTTCCATTTCTGCAATATGCCGTGGTCAATGTGCTATGTATATTTGTGATTAATAATGTCAGCAGTAGACACCACTGACTGGTAGCTGTTGTGGCTTAGTGGTCTAAGTGCAGTCCTATAGTCGTCAGTGTCTATGGTCCAAGACTGGTTGTAGCAACTATCTTGCATGTCAGCTATGCCAATGGTAGGAGTTCTACACATTGGCCAGAACTCAATATTTGTTAGTGCAGGAAAGCTGGACAATGGAGGGACAGGGGGCTACACATATGGACAGTACACAGGTCTGAGTAACCTACACAGTGCCTACTACCAGAGCAGGTTGTGACAAGTAGACTTCCAGGATATAAAGGCTGCCACATCACTCTGTCAATACTGACAACAAGTAAGTGGGCACCATCCATACCTATGGAATGACAGGGTGTCACAGAATGTCCATGCATATGCCTCATATATCTGTTCTGCTTGTCATAACATTGCATTTGTCTGACAAACTATTGGCAAATCAATAAAGGCTGATGTGAAAGCAGCAATGACAGAAAGTAGAGATGCAGATGTCATCCCCAAAAGTAATTGCAAGCTAATACAAAACTGTTCCACCAACTGTGTATGTTTGGAAGAGCAATATTAAGAGACTGCCCCCCATGTCTGTGCCTGTGTCTGACTGTTATATATGGACCTGCCCAAATGTCCATCTGTAAGAGTCTGACAGCTATGGCCAACCTGTAGCCTGACAATAACAGTGCAACACAAACCATCCGAGGACCACAGCAGATCTATGGGGCACAATAATGCACAACCCACTAAAAAGGTACAGCCAGAGGTGTGAGGTCTGTAACACTATGTGTGATGTTATGACTTCTACCCCACTCACACCATAACTACAAATACATAGCAGCAGCAACTGTGGACAAAGGCTGTGACTGCACTATAGAAGGACAAAGAGACACATATAAGGGGGAGGGGAACCACTGGCCAGACAAACATAGAATGTGTACACTAGAACACTTTCTGCTGTAACATAGTTCCCTGGAGTGTATGGGGTCAGTAAACAAATGTCTGTCAGTACTCCCTCACATAACTCTATACTGATCTGCCACTCACATACCAGGAAATCACAGAGCTATGTAGAATATACCACACATATTATGGAAAACTCTGCTCAGTCCAGGGCACTCTGTACCCACACCAGGATATGACTCAGTTGATAAGGATAGCACACAACCAGGAGATTCCTCACACAGTATATCACTGAGGTGCTGGACTGTTTACACAGCTTCATCAGCCATTCAGCTTTAGCACACAAAATCCTGGACCGGACTAAAGCTACCTCTGGAATGGAGTCCAACTCTTACTATTGAAGGTCTTACTGGGCATGGTCCTACAATTACAGAATTACACCCCATGTAAAATCCCATTTCTGACTATACAATTATGTTGACCAGATATGTCTTTGCATACAGACAGCTAGGTAAACCTTAACTGTGTCTCCCCACCCCCATCAGACAGGATTACCCTCAGCTACCAGGAGGTGGCACATATGTGATATATCTGCATCTATTGAGTGTGATAGGCATATATATATATATATATATATATATATATATATATATATATATATATATATATATATATCTATATAGACAATATATACAAATATATCAATTATAGACAGGCAAAGACAGGGGGAAGGAGAGACAGACAGAGATGAATAGAGAGAGAGACAGACAGACAGAGAGAAAGGCATTGAGAGAGAGAGACACCTTGAAAGGCATAAAGTGATGTGCTCATGCAGACAATCGCACACTAATAGCAATCACTGGCACATGCCAGTATGAAGGTGACTTCCATTGTGTAATAGTAGTCAGGTAGGGGTTGTAATCCCATCTCACCTACTGTGTGTGAGTGTTGGTTATACCATTTTGAGGCCTGTTCCACCCTGGTGCCTCCCCAATTGCATTACTTTACAAGACATGCTGATGTCATTCACCTGAGAACTAACTTTGGACACTATTCAGACCTATAAGATCCATGGCATGTGCAATAACAACATAGTACAAATAACTAGATAGATAGGGGTTCTAATCTCACCACTGGCAACTGTGTGTGATTGTTTCTGTGAGACCTATATCTCCCTAATTGTGTGTGTGTGTGTGTGTGTGTGTGTGTGTGTGTGTGTGTGTGTGTGTGTGTGTGTGTGTGTGTGTGTGTGTGTGTTGGCTATACCATTTTGAGGCTTGTTCCACCCTGGTGCCCCTCCCCCCCATTGCATTACTTTACAGGGCCTGAGTATGTCATCAACCTAAGATCCACTGTTGGACACTTTCAAGACATGTAAGCTCCGTGGTGCATGCGATAAGTAGGCAGCACTATAGTACATAGTTTGAATCTCAATACAGGAAACTATACTACTGTATAAGTGTTTGTGTATGAATCATGTACTCTGTGTGTGTTATTTATACCATTTTAAGGTGTGTTGACCCCCTCCCCATGGCATTACTTTAAAGAGCCTGTAGCTGTCATCCACCTTGCATGCACCATGTTAAATTCTACAGGCCATACCACTCATCTGTACAGATGTATGTAGAATGTCCACATGTATGCAACATATATGTGGTCCACGTCTTCTAACAATGGGGTTTTATGACAAATCATTGGCAAATAAATGACAGTTGCCATAGTTATACACATGTCAGATTCACATGTCATATGCATCTGAAAAATCATGGTGATGCAAAGACTGTTACCCTATCACCTGTCCAGGTTTGTACGAGCAATATGTGAGAACAATCACTATTTTGGGTGGTTTATCCCACCATCCATGAAGGCATTCCCAAGATTAATTGGTGTAGGAGGTTGTGACATATGTCCCTGGTATATAATCTCTGTGGTGCATGCAATATGTATGTGGCACTATAGTACATACAAATAGATAGGTAAGGGTTGTAATCCAACCATTGCCAACTGTGTGAGTGTATGTGCTTCTGTATGCATATCCTCTGTGGATGTCTTGACTGCGTGTATGCGATGGTTATACCTTTTTGTGTGCCTGATCCACCCTGTTAACTCCCCCACTGCCAATATTCTCATGCCCCCTACAGATGTCATCCACCTTACAACACAGTTACATGTTTCCTAACACAAAGGAACTGCGGTGCATGCAATAGTCATATCAGTCTGTATTCTACATAACTAGATAAATAAGTATTTTAATTGGAAAAGTGTCAACTCTGTGAGCATGTGTGTTTCAATGCATGTCCCCATGCAGCAGTGTGTGTGTTTCAGATAGCTCTACCATGTTAAGTTCCTGTGAACCCCCATTGGCAATCCTAACAGCCCCTGCAATTGTCACCCACTTGAATAGTGGTGGCAGACACTGCAACACTATAGTAGCTCTGTGGTGCTTGTGTTATGTATATAGCAGTATCATTTGTACAACTAGGCAGGTAGAGGTTCTACTATCAGTAAGGGCAGGTCATGAGTGTGTTTGTGTGTGTGTGTGTGTGTGTGTACATCCCCTTACAGCAGTCTAACTGTGTTATGGACACCAGCACACCTGTCAACCCCTCACAGAAAGACATCTGGTGAAAGTCGTATGGAACAGTGGGGCAAAACCAAACATTGAGCACAACCTTCACATATTGCTTTGACATGCATGGAAAGTAGATACCAGAACAGGTTGTGCATTTGAATGCACTTTCCAAACTGTATGTGTTGTTACATGACAATATCCATCATTATTTGGTAATGTTAGTGGTGTCATTATTTTCAAACAGTTTGCCAGAAAACCATGATGTTATGACAAATGGAGGTGAAATTTGTGTCAAACATCTGGACAATCTGCAGACGTGTAGAGTTCACAGGTATAGCCTCCATCTGTACCATCCTGCAGGTTGCAGTCCATGTTTGCCGAGGTGTGACCTGTGATAACAACTAAAACAATAAAGAGGTCTCAAGAGTGTAGGGCAACAAACATTTCATACAGTTTTCTACTAATTGCATAGAGCAGTTATTGCACATCAGATGCAATGTAATGTTATGACAAATAGCATAAGCTAAGGTAATGTCACACAAATAAGGTATCATAGTAGCAAAGCAAATGAAGTCCTGTGTGTTGCAATTGCCGTGGGTATGGTATGTCCTGCCAACTGTCACATTACTACAAGACATGTCCCATAGTCCACATTTGATAAGGTGACAACCACAATCTGTGTTGCCTATGTGTGTGCAATATGTAGACACGTGAAGACCTTGTAACTACCTGCTGCCACCAATTACCCACATGTATATAGGCATGAATGCTAACTGCCACACCCACATATGTAAGTACAGCCCAAGTCTGTGTCAACTGTAAATATTGTGCAGTCTGTCATTGAGCCACAAACTGCTGTAAACACATTGCAATGGGCCATAAAGTGGGTATGGAATGGTGTCAAGGTCCTGGCCTCAAGCTGAATGCAGACAGTGTCAGCATGCCATATGGCAAGGACATGTCCCCAGTATTTCCCACATCAGCACCAACCCCATAAATACACAGACTGCAATGACAGACCTGACTACTCAGGATGACAGCAATGTTGCATTCAGGTAACAAGTAGTGGCAGTGGGCAGGAATTGCTTGTATGTGGTTGACCACATAGGTAAAGGGACCTCATCCAAACAAAGGGTGGACATTACATCTGAATAGTCCCCAGTCAGTACAGCATTACATTAGCAGCATGGCCGGTCTGCTATGCACCTATGCAGACATATGCAGAAACTATAAAGTCTATATTAACACCCACAAAGGTCAGCCACAGCCCTCAACATCTGTTCCACACAGACAGCCTGTAAGAGTGCTGTCCCATTGGTCATCAAGTTGTCCACAGGTGTCTGTGGCATGCCTAGATGTCAATGTTGTGCTCAGCCCTTCAACAGCTACCCCGTGTATGAGAGTATAACTCTGTGTGCATACCTGGCATGAGAGGCCTGACTTGCATATGAGATAGTAAAAATGCATGCTGGACAGTCAGGTTTGGCTCCTGGAGGCTGCGCTGTGTCAGGACTACACTCCTCAAACATGCCAAACACAGTACAATGCATACCCTCATCAACTATATCTAGGTTGAGTGGATGGGAAAAAAAACATCCATCCCTGTGGTTCAACCTGTGTCCAGCAATGGCAGGGGCATCGGGTGCTGCTTGATGATATTGTTGGGGATAAATTAATGACTAGGCCTGTGAGGGACCCATGGCCAGTACTCTAGTAACCTCATCTGTATGAACCTGTGGTCCTATGGAACACCCAGGTGACATAAATGAAGGCTAGCTGGCTGTGTCAAAGGCTATGCATGTAAGGTTACACTGTCTACCCCCATTGTCCCTCACACACTGTTGCATGCATATGTACCTAGGTAAACATGTACATATACAGCTGTACCTTGGTGATAAAAAGGTCACTGTGTTTCCAATCTGCCATACTTGGCTTCAGTAATGTCAGCAGCTCCCCAGGCTGTGCACATACAAACACCTGGAACAGAAACAGAATAAGGTATGTGAGACAACAGTCAGTCAGTACTAACAGCCATAATGCATCATGGCAGAAATGTGCATACACTTCGATGTGTACCCATGTTAATTGCCAGCAGACAGCACCTTACATGGCATAACATTACTACACTACACACTGGCATATATTCACCCTGTACATCAGACACATATTAGCATGTCCTTGCATCGATGGTATGGATAACAGGGTTGTGGCACAGGTATCATCACATGCACAGGGTGTGGTGTGGGATTACCAAAGGCCTAGGTTGGGCCATACAGTTGACATCATGTGTGTGAGTGTGTGTGTGTGTATGTGTGTGTGTGTGTGTGTGTGTGTGTGTGTGTGTGTGTGTGTGTGTGTGTGTGTGTGTCTGGAGGGGTGGTGTTCAGCTGGGCCATGGAGAGAAGCTGTGTGTGCCTGGTGGTGACCTGTATGTGATGGTGATGTATGAGTGTGTGTATGCACACAGTCAAACCATGTGCTAGCCCTAAACGTGGGTATGTTGGACAGCCATGGACCATACATGGCAGGTTGTACAGTTCACCATCTCCAGCCATGGACAAGATAACTGGTTCTGCCAGGCGTGTCAGTGGCACAACCAGGCCCAAGGCCAGATGTGGTACTACTTCCTGACGGTGACTGCTGTCTGCTGGATCCGTGTCACTCAAGAGAATGGGGAGGACCATAGGCCCATGGCCTGCTACGGTGTGATGTGGACAGCACCCTCCCTTCGGTAGTGCTGGTGGTACTGACACATGGGGTCTCAGCTGATGTTGCTGCTGACCTATGTCCACATGTCTGACACCCTACTCCTACCACATGTTCAAGCACAGACATTGCATGGTTGAGCAATGACAATGTCTCACCCCACGACATCAGCAGAATGATGTACGGCATCACCAATGCTATGGAGGTCATCACTCATGGCAGGTAGTGTTGCATCCATGGCCCTGAGCATCTGTCTGGTGTACCATTCCCAATGTGCCTGTGCCTCCATGATGGACAAAAACATAAGCCAGGTGACACCTGCTGTGATACGGATGACAGGGGCTGGATGGGCAGCAGGCCTCCTTTGAGGATCCCTGTCAATCTGCCTGTGTGGGACCTCACCAGCTCTCTGGCTATGGCTAGTGTCTACACTCACAGATGCCATAGTGACCACACTAGCCTGCTGTATGACACTGCCTTCCAACTGTCCAATATCTGTGGCTACTGGGGACTGCGTATGTGTGGCATACTGACCATGTGCTGGGACATTGTTGGTGGAAGTGGGATGTCAACTAATGGTACAGATTCAGCCCCCAATAACCCCACCTATGCCTCACTATGGCCACCACCATCATCAGAGTTTGATAAGACACTGACATCAGGTTGTTAGGGGGATATACTCCAACCCCCATGTTCACATGTGAGGGAAAGACAACATATGTAAATTATTACCTGCACTAATGTTTGCTGATACACACACACACACACACACACACACACACACACACACACACACACACACACACACACATACAAATGAGGTGGCACAAAGACATTATACAGACCACACTTTCTGAATGATGAAATGCACGACACACATTCAGACCACAACAGATACACTTTGGACAGGCCCTCAAGAACATACAGTGCAGCTACGTCTAGTTAATGTTGCTACTACTATACACCTGTGAGATATGTGAGGAGTGGCAGTATGTGATGGACCTTCACCTAACACACAGTGCACCTGTGTACACAATACTAAAGTACCCCTGTATAGCACAGTGGCAATAGCTATACAACAGTACATGCCAATATTTTACAGCTCCTGTGAATAGGGTCCCATGGTGACCAATGTGATGCACAGCAGTTAACCCTCCCACAAGTGAACATGCACATATTGCAATATGGCTAAGCATAACAGTTGTGTGCATGGAAAACTGGCTGTCCTCAACATGCCTATGGTATTGATGAGTCACAACAAGACAGTTTCACACTCACTGGCTTCAGGTTGCTGTTCCACAGCCACACCAGAGGGACCGATGTAGTTGTAGGGGAGAGGTAGTGTCAGCACACACATGTGGCATTGATACAGGATAATATGTGCAATCATGAACATGTACAATACAAGCTGTGATACTACCCAGGTTTCTGACATTCACAATAGGTGAACAAAACCCCACCCGCAAATGCAGTTTGACCTGACATATGCATCCAGGTATGCAAAGGCTGCCACTATGAATGCTATAGTATTGAAGTGATGCCCACTGGGGCCTTACCTGAATGCTCCTTGGCTGTTGACTCTGTGCCACCTACCTCTATGAGATATGTAGTGATAGTTTCCTGGGAGGCAGTGGCTGCACTAAGGCTTGCCTTGCATTGTGTAGCAGGTCTGTGGCACACTGTTCATAGGTTCTGTCCCAGTGTCCCACATTGTTGACTGTCACTACCAGTTCCACCCACAGGGCAGTGCATTCCTGCAGGTTTTGCTGGCTCCTTCCCAACAGTACCCTGTGCTGGAGTCTGAGGGCATCTATGATTGCTGCAGTCTCGACATCTGAGAAGGGTGGGTTGCATCTGCGGTACATCCTGCCAGAAAGACATGAATAGGGGAACACATCACAGGACCACCTACTTTGGCCACCATTATGTACAGACCCTGCACATCCACTTTTGCTAGCACTATCTACCGCTAACACCCACATCACACCCCTGCCATCTATCAGTACAGTATGTGTGTGGGTATTGTCAACATACTGGCATTACAGCATGCATTGCCCCCCTGATCCTGATGTTTCATGTTCCCCCCAATGAAGACCATTAATGTGCATAATTCTCCATTCATCATTCACATCACACAGCACATGCAGCAGTTGGGGACATCACAGAGCTTCCCTACTAGGTAATACCAGACCATCAAACATCTATCATACATCTATAGGCTATAAGGTCAACCCTCTATGTGGTGTCATACATATTCATCAGGGGTAACCTCACTGTGGCATGCAAGGCAATCATGGACTCCACATTGCTGGGACTGCTGCACGCTTGCAAGTCATGCTCCACTGTGTTAACACACACACCCTCAACCTGGCAAGTGACCTGGACTGGCCTTGTTGGCAGCTTACATGTGTGTCACACACAATCACCCTGCTGTGGAATGGGCATCCTGTCCACATCAGGTAGGGTAGCTACCTAAACCTTTGCAAGCATAACCTGGTCAGATGGATGGTTAACAGCATATACACCCTTGGGATACCACTTGTGTCCCAGTTTGATGGGGAAATCAGCTGCTGCCTGGCATACCCATGGACTGACATGTGGCCTAGCCATATGGCTGCTCAGAGCACATAGCCTAGTAACCTGGGATGGTACCAGGACTATCAGAAATTGCCTGACCGCTGTGACAGACTGTGTTGTTATGTGTCCACATACATCACTGCCATCAATTACTGGGTGTCCCCTATGAGCAACATTACAGTGCCATGTCATCCAGCCTACATCTGACAAATAGGTGAATGCTACTACAGGTGCATGTGGACATTCCAGGAATTTTGGGGTACACAATAACAGAGAGCAGTGCATATGGGGTGTAGGGTGACCTCCTCATAGGTGTCTGACATCTGCAGTACCCAGATGTTTGCAGAATGGGTACATGTGCCTGGTAGATGTAGACCCCCCCACCAGACAAATGTGCATTCCTGCACACCAGTTGGACAATGCATGATGGTTATCCACAGAGTTTGGAGAATGTGTCTGTGACATGCCAGACCCCTGGGGACACAGTAATGGTGCATGAATGTCTGGTACTGTATCCATTCCCTTATGTTGGATGCTCAGTATGTATGCACTGCTGCTGAGCCAGAGCCAGCATTCCCCCACTACTAGTCCCTATAACCTGCTGCCTGCTGCAGGGGCTCATCAGGTATGCTAGGTGTCAGGCAATCAGATACAGGTGTGGAGTACACATTGACTTAGCCAGACTATGTCAGGAATGGTCAGGGAGACCTGGACAATTTGTGAAATAATCCTGTATGACATTGGCAGACAGAGAGCGGCTCAAGGATGGTACATGATGTGATATGCCAGCTGTATCCACCAGCACGTACTGTCAATGTGATGCCCCTGCACTGGAGCAGTAATCAAGGAGCCTCAATCCTCACCATTACCACCAGTGAGGGATGTACACAATGAGAGGATGACAAGTACACACACAGTAAATTACCCTTCAGAGCACACAGAGATCACAGTCAGTCTTTGGTTGGTTTGTCCCTTTCTCTCCAGATCCCCAATAAAACTCCCCACTGAGACAGCTATATGGTTAACATCTCAGCAGGGCAGCCAAGCCAAAACATCCGTCACCCCCTCTGCCTGACCAGTGCTTTGTATGCCTGCCCAAGTAGCTGACACACACACTTTGAGATTTGATTTAGGAATCACACACACACACACACACACACACACACACACACACACACACACACACACACACACACACACACACACACACACTCCTGGGAAAGGCTAGCACAAGTTTACCAGCTATGGCCCATTTTGCCCACACTTAAAGGTAGTTCCAGCTGCCATAATCCAGCTCTTTATCAGCTACTGTAAGGCCCTTAACAAATGGTGACAAATCCTACTGTGTGATGTGTCTATTAGCCAAATGGCAAGTGTGACCAAGACCCAGCCCATTGGATTGGGCTATATAGTGTCACCGAATACATATGCAAGTAGTCTATGAGCTTACATAGTTCTATACAGACCAGACACAATTACAAGGTTTACCTATATTTGATAATAACTAATAAAGGAACAAGACGATATTCAATCATTACAGTAACTACAGAGTTCAGACTAACAGGGAATAATTTCAGACAACATTGCAGGGCAGTATGAAATAATTACAGCAAACATCTACGGTAATAGGTTCATATGTTCATAGGATGATGCTAAGCTATTGGCCCAGAGACCCTTATAGGCCTAGCTAAGACTTTTGCCCATGTTCCTTCAAAGTCAGCACTTGTTTCCCCTGTCCAGCAGGGACACAAGTAGGATTCCAGGGGTGCATGTTCTGTTTCACATCCAGTCATTCAGGTTCCTCTTAAAAAGGACTAGAGAGGTACTGTGCATGACATAAAGAGGGACACTATTCCACAGATGGCTGAGTCTTTGGGACACAAATCTATCCTGCAAACAAGTTCTGTTCATGACACAGACTAAGTTAAGGACTTGCATGTGGGTTGCGCAAGTTTAGTTTGTCTTACAGGTATGCAGCAATTTCATCAAGGCTGGGTCGGACATGGCCTTGTATGCCACACACAGGTCTCCTCTGAACAATCTGTATGAGACTGAGTAGAGGGACAGGGCTTTTAGCCTATGTGTATAGGATACATCTTTGAGACCCTGAATTTTCCTGGTCAGGAACCTCTGTGGTCTCTCCAGCTGCCGCATGACAATGGCAAGGTACCTGCCGAAGGGAGCATTGTACTCTATTATGGGTCTGATAAGGGAGGAGTACATGGATGTTATGACCTCCTTGTTCCTGGATGACATAATCTGATTTATGAGTTGAGCCATGTAGGCAACCTTCTGTACAACGGAGGCAACATGGTGGTCAAAAGTCAGGTTGCTATCAACCTAGGTGTCCATGTCCTTCATGACTGATTGCATACGTTGTTATTAATGTCATAAGTAATGGGGATGATAATTTCCCCAAAGCAGATAATGATGCATTTCTTGGAATTAATTTTGAGGCCATGCTTCTGGTAACAGTCATTAGTTTGGGTAAGGCCCTCTTGCAGAATGTTCACATCATTAGGGGAATTTAAGACAGTACCCAGCTTGCAGTCATCTGCAAACTTGGTCAGCCACAGAAAACCGGTTGTGGCTTGCACCTCAGACAAGTATATGCCAAACAGTACAGGCCTCAAGACTGAGCCTAGGGGTACACTGCTAGTTACGGGTCTACTACTAGAGGTGGCTTCCCCTACTTTGACTGAGTGAGTTCTATCAGTGAGCCAGTTAGTTACCAATCTGGTGACATACAGGCTGATACCTAGCTGGGAGGGTTTATGTATTATGCCCAAGTGTGGAATAGTGTCAAAGGCTTTGGTAGGTCAAGGTAGGCACTGTGCACTGTCTTCCCCTTGTCTTTGTCTTTGGTTATTGTTTAGAAGAAGGCAACCCCATTTAACAGGTATGATCTCCCTTTGACAAAACCAAACTGTGTGAGGTGCAGCATTTGGCGGTTGCCAATGTCCTTGTTTATAAGGTCCATGATAATGCATTTTATAGCCCTGCAGATCAGGCTAGTTAGGCTGATGGGCCTATAACTGCCTGGGTCAGTGGATGTTCCACCTTTGTGTAGAAGGATGACAATGGCTGTCCTACATGCAGCTTGGATGAAGCCAGTGCTCAGGCTGTGGTTGAATAGGGTGTCTAATGGAGTTGAGAGCTCATGCCTGAGTTCATGTAGGATACAGGCAGGGATGTTATTGGGTCCCATGGAGACTTTATATTTTGCCTTTGAGAGGGCATTAAGGACCTGCTGCATGGTGATGATGGGAGGGGGGCAGGTGCTGGGGATGTCCTGGTGTACTGATGAGGGGACAGGGGGGTGAAGTTTTCACTGAACCTGTCTGCCAGCAGGTTATCTATATCTATGGCATTTATGTATGTGGTGTCATTGACCACCAGTTTAGAGCAGATTTGGGTGTTGCCTTTGAGATTGCGGACATATGTGAAGAAGGCCTTGTGATTGTCCTTGGAGGATTTGGCCAATTTGAACTTGAAGTTAGCCTTAGACTATTTCACCAGTGACCTTATTTGCTTGTTCAGACAAAGGACAGATTGCTTCAAACTTGGCAGCTGCTCCTTCTTGGACCTGGACAGCAATTTCCTCATTCTATTATAGACTTTGTTTATTGCTGCTGTCTGCCAGACAGGTTTATTCTTCCTTGAGGAAGATGATTTGGTCCTGTCAGGTATTGCTGAGTCCATACCGCTATGTAGGTGCTCATATATTTTCTGGTGTAGGCTTGGACATTAGTGCTAGTTCAAACTGAAGGGACAGTGGCTGTGCAGCTCCATATACCTGTTTTGAGGAGATTGTAGTCAGCTTCAGACATGTTTTTTTGTGTAACCCTGACGGGGGGGGGGGGGGGGTAAGGGGAGATGGTGACTTCAAAAGTGATTGCTTTATGGTCAGATCTTACCAAAGGCAATGACACTGTAGGAGTGCTACTGTGGCTACTCGTGTTGGTTAGGACCAGACACAGGATATTTTCACCTCTCGTAGAGGTGTTGACCAGCTGATCCAATGCATTCCCATTGATGAAGTTGTGGAATCTCTGGCCATTCATGTTTGGGCTAGAAAAGGTCTTGCACTCTATGGTTGGGTTGTTAAGGTCACCCAGGATCAGGGTAGAGGGTTGAATCTTGATGGATAGATTTAATTCCAGATAGGTGGAGTGGTTGACCAGAGTCATGGTTGGGGGTCTGTAGCTAGCTATGATTTGAATATGTGTTTTGTCAACAATTAACTGCACTTGCAGTATCTCCTGTGCATCATACCATTTGATCAGCCTGGAGGTGTGCATGTCTTTGATAAATATTGAAACTCCACACAAGTAGAAAATAAACTTCAGAACAACTCCAGAAAGGTAGAGCCGGTCACTCGAACAGTTGAATAAGGATGTTTATTGAACATTTAAGTGCTTTCTTCCCTTCACAAAAATGGGACTTCTTCAGAACAAGTTTAAAAATATCCACATAATAAACTCATAATACCCAGTCTTATATAATGTCCGTTTAATTACTAATTAAGCCTTAAAGTGGCCCTCACAGTAAAATGCCAAATGCCCTTAAAAAAAACACCCTAAAAGGTCTACATAAAACATAACAACAATTTATACCAAAAGGTGTAAAAACATGATTTGTCTAGTACGTATTGACAAAAAATATGTAATATAGAACGTACATTTCAACATATATGAATATAAATATAAATATAAATACTATACATTGTGCAGCAGGTAAGGGTGATAAAGGATAATGAGGGAAACATACTCACAAGCAAGGAGAGTGTGTTGAGCAGATGGAAAGAGTACTTTGAGGGGTTGATGAATGAAGAGAATAAGAGGGAGAGAAGGTTGGATGATGTGCGGATAGTGAATCATGACGTGCAGTGGATTTGCAAGGAGGAAGTAAGGATAGCTATGAAGAGGATGAAGAATAGAAAAGCTGTTGGTCCAGATGACATACCTGTGGAAGCATGGAGGTGTTTAGGTGAAATGTCTGTGGAGTTTTTAACTAGATTGTTTAATGAAATTTTGGAAAGTGAGAGGATGCCTGAGGAATGGAGAAAAAGTGTTTTGGTACCGATTTTTAAGAATAAGGGTAATGTGCAGAGCTGTAGTAACTACAGAGGGATTAAACTGATCAGTCACAGCATGAAGTTATGGGAAACAGTAGTGGAAGCTAGGTTAAGAAGGGAGGTGATGATTAGTGATCAGCAGTATGGTTTCATGCCAGGAAAGAGCACTACAGATGCAATGTTTGCTCTGAGAGTGTGGATGGAGAAGTGCAGGGAAGGTCAGAAGGAGTTGCATTATGTCTTTGTGGATTTAGAGAAAGCATATGACAGGGTGCCTAGAGAGGAGTTGTGGTATTGTATGAGGATGTCAGGAATGTCAGAGAAGTATGTAAGAGTGGTACAGGATATGTACGAGGGTAGTGTGACAGAGGTGAGGTCTGCAGTGGGAGTGATGGATGCATTGAAGGTGGAGGTGGGATTACATCAAGGATCAGCTCTGAGCCCTTTCTTATTTGCAATGGTGATGGACAGGTTGACAGACAAGATCAGACAGAAGTCCCCATGGACTATGATGTTTGCAGATGACATTGTGATCTGTAGTGAGAGTAGGGAACAGGTGGAGGAGACCCTGGAGAGGTGGAGGTATGCTCTAGAGAGAAGAAGAATGAAGGTCAGTAGGGCTAAGACAGAATAAATGTGTGTGAATGAGAGGGAGGATAGAGAAATGGTGAGGATGCAGGGAGTAGAGGTGGGGAAGGTGGATGAGTTTAAGTACTTGGGATCAACAGTTCAGAGTAATGGTGAGTGTGGAAGAGAGGTGAAGAAGAGAGTACAGGCAGGATTGAGTGGGTGGAGAAGAGTGTCAGGAGTGATTTGTGACAGACAAGTACCAGTAAGAGTGAAAGGGAAGGTTTACAAGAGGGTAGTGAGACCAGCTATGTTATATGGGTTGGAGACAGTGGTATTGACAAAAAGGCAGGAGTCAGAGCTTGACATGGCAGAATTGAAGATGTTAAGATTTGCACTGGGTGTGATGAGGATGGACAGGATTAGGAATAAGTATATTAGAGGGTCAACCCAGGTTGGAAGGTTTGGAGACAAAGCCAGAGAGGCAAGATTACATTAGTTTGGACATGTGCTGAGGAGGGATGCATAGTATATTGGGAAAAAGATGCTAAGAATGAAGCTGCCAGATAACAGGAAAAGAAGGAGGCCTAAGATAAAGTTTATGGATGTGGTGAGAGAGGACATGCAGGTGGTTGGTGTGACAGAGCAAGATGCAGAGGACTGGAAGAAATGGAAACAGTTGATCTGCTGTGGCGACCCTAACGGGAGCAGCAGAAAGAAGAAGAAGATAAATACTATACATTTAATAGACTTCTAAACACTCTTGTCTAATAGCACTCCTCATAATCATTACATAACAATGAATTATTAGACAAGGATGTTTAGAAATTTATTAAATGTATAGTATTTATATTTATATTTTACTGTTCAATAAACATCCTTATTCAACTGTTCGAGTGACTGGCTCTACCTTTCTGGAGTTGTTCTGAACTATTGAAACTCCACCTCCTTTGGCTTTGTAGCCCTCCAGTTGGTGTCTGAAAGTATGGTAGGATGAGTAACCTGGTAAGGTTGTGGTGCTCTCCACAGCTTTGAACCAGGTTCCAGTGACTGCACAAATGCCAGCATCTTCCAGGGCAAGGAATGCTTGCAATGAGTGCAGTTTCATGCTAAAACTCCTAGCATTTAGCAGAATGACCTTTAATTTAGTTTATATGAATTATTCCTGTTGGTAATATTGAGGTCATGACTTTGGCCAAAAAAGGTACTATGGGGGAGGTGGGAGCCTTTGTCAGGAGCCTAAAGCCCAGGGGAGACAGATGAAGGCCACCTGTGGCAAAGCATCATGGTCTGTCAATCACGTACTGGCTTTTGACTGAGACAGAAAGGATTCTAGGTTCTTTATGTGATTGCATCTCTCACATATTGTGTTCTTAAGTGGTAGTAGTAGCGGGTTGTCTGTGTACATAAGGCAGTTGCTACACAGACAACCCCCTACTACTACCACTTAAGAACACAATATGTGAGAGAGGGTTGTCTGTGTACATAAGGCAGTTGCTACACTGTCTCACATGGTCCATCCATGGTTATCAGAATCTGTGGAACAGAGGTCAGGGATAGTAGAATGGTTACTATCTGAGGAGAGTACCTATAGGTGTGAGTATGGCTGGATAAAATCAATACAACAACTGCAGGCGTGGACCTCACTCACACAGGAGTGCTGGAAAGGGAAAAAATGCAACTGAGATACCTCGCAAAGGGTTAACACAGCACAGCAGCAGTGTGCAACAGACAAACAAGCACAAACCCACAAAGATGCTGGTTTTAAATACCACAAAAACAAAGTAAAATAGACACACTGGAACTGACCAACCAACCACCCCTTGTCCCTGAGCTCTTAGCTCAATACCCTATGCCTGATCAGTTCCAACCAGTACACTTACTCCCATTAACTGCAGGCAGGCCCTGGCCAACACAAGATGGTATAGCAGGAACAGGGTTGCCGGACATCCCTATTTGAATGGGATTGTCCCGGGATCATCAGCCTGATCCTGAGTCCTGCACTGCTGGTTTAATTCCCGGAGAAACAGCCTCTGTTTGTTTATTTGATTGGTCCGTATACCGGCATACGGGCCAATCAAAAATTGCTAAACATGGAGCTACTTGTGTTTAATGCAGAACATCAGGCAGTCCCATATTAAACACAAGTAGCTCCATTTTGCGATATTTTGATTGGCTTGTATACCAGCATACGGGCCAATCAAAAAATCGCCAAACATGGAGCTACTTGTGTTTAATATGGAACTGCTTGATGTTCTGCATTAAACACAAGTAAGCTCTGTGTTTAAAGACTTAACGTGGAAGACCTTTTTGTGGGGTTTTTTTTTTGTCTTCACTTAGCGTGGAAAAAACTTTTTTTTTTTTGTCCCTACCTGGCCAGTCAGAAATCTGGCAACCCTGAGCAGGAAATACAGGAATCACACAAACAGATATGAATACAGCAAAACCTGTAACTGGACTATGCTAAAGATATTTCAACTGTGTTTAGGTCAATTTAATACAGAAGAACAGATACACACTTAAATATAACAGTAGCAAACAAGAGCAAACTGTTTTAAACAAATTAACTAATTAACCAATAAAAAAGCTCAAAACTGAGCCTTGTTCCAGCGGTCTTCAATCAGACAAATTCGAACTGCACATTCCTGCCACAAGGGTGTAGGGGAACCCTCACCAAAAAAAAGATGGCCTGGGTTAATGCTCAAGTTATACAAACAAAGCTAGATTAAGCAGGTCTGAATCTAGTCTGTGCTACAGCAGACAAGGTGCACCAATTTCAGAAAGAAACAGTGCAAATAAGCAGGCACAATAAGCCTCTAACCAGCAATTTCCCAGCTCAGAAGAGCAGAATCTACCCTGTCCCAGACCACAAACCTTCTTAATGTAAAATAACTGGCCTGAAATCCAAGTGCTTAAACCAAAAGGCTTAGAATATCAGTTACAATTTATTCAGGCTACTAACAAGCAGCAATAAATGCAGCAGAGTAAGTGCAATTGAGTTATTTTAAAAACAGGTAGCAAAAGCTAAATAAACTAATAAAGTAGGAAGCAACACAAATACAGTAGAATTATTTTTTTACATTAAGTGGGATGGGATGAAATATGCTAATTTAAGTTTGGGAAAATAAGGGGAGCCTTCCCAAATGATCTCTCTCTACTCTGTAGAATAAGATGATGGGACGGGACTGGGAGAGTGTCCAAAATGAGACTTATAGTAAGGGCAGGCAACTCAAAAGTCTCCAAATTTAAGAACACAACAATGACTGGGCAAGTGGGAGGAAGAACTCTTAAAACACCAACAGAACAGAAACCTTAAAACAAAAACATCTAATACTAGAATAAGATACAAAATAGAAGTGATCAAACCTTAAGGGCTTCAAATGAACACTAAATGCAGAGATGCCTGATACTCAGAGCAGTGCTGACCACACACACATCAGACAGATATATTATATTCCCATCTATATGTAAAAGATTTTAAATTTTCCTAGTTCCTTACTATTAGCAGGGCAAATGCAGATGAGTGGATGTTGTTAGATACACAGACACATACAACATGCAAATGTCTTTCTATGAGACAAGTCTGAAAGTAATAATCAACATTAATGCTGGGTTAGCTCAGATTACATCAGTGTGTGTCACTTGTCTTCATTTCCCAGGCTAACAGCAACTAACATATATTTTAACATCTCTGTGTCAGAACTACATATCTGTCTGATGTTTGTGTAGAACTGGAAGTCATAACACAGTTAAACACTTTTAAATTTTCAGTCTAGTAATTATTTATGTTTCAAGACAATACAAAACCTCTAGATGTAGACATTTGTCTGCTTGCTGCACTGATACTGAGATAACACATTTGTAAAACAAGTTCAGCTTATTCACTTGAAGTGTTGCAACTTATGTATGTATGTTTGAGGCTTCCAGCTTCTACTATTAACGCATACATTTGCACAGGTAATACTTTATATGCATTTCTGTTCTTTGCCAATACAGTACACTCTGGTTACACTCCTGAAGCTCAGTCATACCTCTCAACCTCTTACAGTAAGACATCTGGACAAAGGCAGAAATATGGGGGAGACAAAGGCCAGAAAATAGTGACACTTTATAAATATTGCTGTTACACACTTAGACAGTTGATGGAATACCAGGTTTTGCATTTGCATGAATTTTCTGAAGGATATGACATCTGACATTCAAATGTCTACTATTATTTTATGACCTTAGTCTTTAATGACTTGCCAGGCATTTGTCAGACACAACACAAATGTATGAGTTTGTGATTAAATACATGAGGCAAACATGTCATCAGTCTGCAAAACTCTGGACAGTTGAGCGGTATGAGCTCAGTACATAACATACAGTTCAACACACACTTCTGCACCAGTTGTTTAATATCCACATAACATATATAGGTCTCTTACATTTGTAAGACAAGCATATGTATCATATTGATATTTACAAATGACATGATTATTTACAACATCCCAGTTAGCTGGGCTGGCAGTGTCACAGTCAGTATTGTACAACAGACAATCCAGTAGTAGTCATATGTTAGCTGACCCTTGCTGGGGTGACTCAGGGGCTCGAGCTGTAATATATGTCACTGCAGACAGAGACATCAGGGATGGTTGTAGGTGCTGGACACCAGAATAACAGCAACATGTCAGTCCAGGAAGTGTTGTTGAGACCTACTGTCTAAAATCCTATTTCCCATGACTGCATCCTGCCATCTGCATTCCATTACATGCTTAATCATATGACATACCTGGTATAGTGCTGTGCTCCTTTGTCAGACGAAATTCACAAACAGTGTTTTAATGAATTGCAAACTGTCTTCATGAAGAAAGTGTCTGACCTGTTTAGCATAGGCAGCAGCTTGCCTTTTGTAGGTAATGCTTATAAACAGGTGATGGCCTCTGCACCAATCTGTGTCTCCCACTTTTTAATAATTGCATCTAGAGCAGCTGTGTTGCTTTTCCATTAGCCAATGACATGGCAACACAGTGCTATAACTAAGGACTTCATTTGGGCTTTGCCCTCTTTCCTGGCCTGTGATGAGGACATTATAGAGGTGTGGGAGCTGCAGCATCACAGAGGGTAGGTGGAAATACTGTCCACTGTTTGGATGGATGTGTTATGCCCACAGTTTGCATGCTATGTCTGCATACCTCTCAACCTCTTAATAAAAGAAATCTGTTTAAAGCATGACAAACCGAGGGGACAAAGGGCCATAACCATGGACAGATTTTAAATATTGCTCTTATAAATTTAGAAATTTTCTAGAGTAACAGGGTTTGTTTTGACATACATTTTATGAGGGATTTGAAGTGTGCAACTGAAATGTATATCATAATTTAGTGACGTCATTCCTCATATCATCCCTGTGATTTGGCAGAAAAACACAAATGTTATGTGGAACAGGCCAAAACTATGAGGCAACAACCTGGACATTCTGTGGAAATCTGTACAGTTTAGAGATATGCATGTCTGGCCATTGTTAACAGACTTTCAGATTCTGTAGCAGTGTTCTTTGTAAATGTGTGTTGTGGTGAGTAAAGAGACAGGCAGATGTGAGTGTCATAGATCCTTTTCTATCTGATTGTGCATGCTGCTACAATTGATGCTGGTCTATTTGCTGTGTATGTTTGTAGGGGCAAACTGAGACATGTACGTTAAAACCTCAATGCCCCCCAACCATTTATGTTTGGCTGTTGTGTGGATGCCCTTCTCTAGTTTTTTGGGAGCAATGTTAGGTCTGTTGCAGGTAGTTGGACATACTGCTGCATGTGTAGCAGGCCGTAGCTGCTGCATTCTGCCCAGGAGGCAGACTAGGGATTGTGATGACATTGATGGAGAGGAAGCTGTTACTGTCAGTGAGGATACGGTGTCAGCTGTTGTATCACAGCTTGACCTGGTTGAAGGTACCCACAACAGTCCAGGTGAGGCATGTGCCTGTGGTGCATAGGTTACATAATAGTGCCATCCAGAGAGTGTTAGGCATCATTTAGTACACATATTCATAATTGTGAAATGTGTCCCACCCTGCAGGACTTTAACGTGCTACTGTGGGTGGCAGTGACTGCAGTAGGAGCAACCAGTTTTGCGGGACATTGCAGGGCTCCATTATGCCTCTGTTGTATTGACATGCATATAGTTGTCATGCCACACACCAGACCGTGGGCCAGGACTGTGGGTTTATAGATGTGACAGATGCTAGAACTGTAACAGATGGAGCTATCAAGTCATTCATATGGCAGGTGTATTTGTAAGACATATGTGCATGTATACAGTGTGTGACACAGGATTAGCATGGATATGTGTGTTCTGATGGGTATGACGTGTGGCACTGAGCTGTCTGTCATGCTTTTGTAACTTCAATCTGCACTGCCTTGCCAGTATGTCTGCACACAGAGTAGGTTTTATGAGGACACTGCCATGAATACGGGGCAATACTGTGGATATTCAGCAACAGTCTGTGTAGTTGTCAGCTCTACCAGATATTGTAGGCATCCCATACATCAAGCTGCATTTATTTGTCTGTGTACTGGTTCTGTGTCTGTATCAGAGGTCCAAGTACACTGTGATTTGGGTCAGTATATATAGGAGCACTGTATGACTGGCAATCAGGATATGTTTGTAAAAACAGTTGTTTTACTCCTCAGGTCAGTTGGCTTACTGGTATATTGCTCTAACTGTAGCTCAGAGGAGTTATGGTTCAGACTTTGTCACTGATGTATTTTTTCACTAAAGTTATGCCCCCGTAGTATATGATATATTTGCAAATGCATCAACTCCCTAGAAATGATTTGGTATAGTGTTGTGTTGCTGTGACTCTGGTTCAGAAGTTCCTCTGTCCAAAACATGGCAGTTTTGTCTTTTTTCCCTACAGTTACATTACTGTAATGCCTGATATGTTCACAAAAGCTTTAAAAAATGCTTACAGCTGGTTTGGTGTAGTGGTGTGTTGCTCTGAATATAGTGCACAGGGGCCTGGGTTCAAGACCTGCTAGTGATGACTTTCTCCCCAATGTTACATGACTGTAATGCATGATATATTTACAAAAGCATTAGCAGTTCATACAGGAGAGTGGGTATGGTGGATTGTTACTCTGGCTGTAGTGAACAGGGTACTGGGTTCAAGACTTGGTAGTGATGACTTTTTTTTCCTCCTAATGTTAAATGACTGTGATGCATGATATATTTACAACAAA
This sequence comes from Protopterus annectens, assembly GCF_019279795.1. Lineage (NCBI taxonomy): Eukaryota > Metazoa > Chordata > Ceratodontiformes > Protopteridae > Protopterus > Protopterus annectens. Next base: position 470,310,414 of record NC_056739.1, read on the forward strand.
TATTGCTAAATTCCACAACTGATTTGGCATAGTTGTGTGTTGATCTGACTGTAGTGCATAGAGTTCTTGCTTTGAGACCTGGCAGGGCTGGTTATTTTGTTGCTGGGCAGAACAGTTGTTGAATGAGATAGAGTAATTAAAGCAGTTTTAAGCAGGTTTAAGTGGGTTTGCGGGGTTTTGCATGAAGCTAAGTGGTGCTAAGAGACACTTAGCTTCTCTTAGCTTTGCTTAGCGCTGCTTACTCCCGCTTAAACCTATGCTAATTCCAAAAAAAGAAAAGAAAAAAGGTGGTGATAGGAAAGTGGAAAATGGGGGCAAGTAATGGGAAATACATTATGAAAGGCAGCTAGGGATCTGTGGGACTGGTGTAGAAAAAGACCATAGCTCTCCATTTCTTAGTCAGCAAAAGCTGTGAATGATGTAGATAATTTCGAATTTGGAGCCTCACAACCCCCACAGGAAGGGTGTGGGGGCCATAAGTTTGTTGATTAATTGGTGGGATGATTGATTCATGGCAGTGTATGTGGGCACACAATGGAGATCTATGTATTAGATGAGATTATTTTTGTGGGGACAGATGGACCTTTTTTTATTTGTTTAAGGTGAGAGTGGGATGTTGGGGAAGGGTTGTAGGTATGTTTGGGGAGGTAAGTTGGGTAGGAGAGGTTGCTTTTACAGACAGACAAGACAGCAGATAGGGGCAGTGTATGACACATGAGGGGCTAAACACCTTGGAATGGGAGGGTGTTTGGGAATCAGAGGGCCATGTGCTCCCAGATGGAAACAGTGGGACTCAGGTCCCCACCCATGGGCAGTCACCAGTGCCTCTTCATGGCACTGAAGGTGGCTGTGCTGAGGGCTGGAGGACATGGCCAGCCTGCCTCTTGAGGTGCACCAGTCTGCCCTCGAACAATAATAGGTTAAATGTCCCAACATTAGGTTTTGAGAAGAACAAACCCATAGTATATGACTAATAATTATTGAAGCAGATAAGGGGTGGGATGAGAGAAAAACTGTCCATTACCAACTGCATAGGCTTATATTTTTCACAACAGTATTGCACAATACTCTATAGGTCTGTCCTCAATTTACATCTACCTGAGGCCTATAGCTACCATAGCATGTACATACCTGTTATTCTGTTGACCTGGAATGCTATGGGACAAGCTGTGACAACTGTAGGTAGTGAGTAGAGGGGACTCGTACATGTCAAGGTTACATATATGACTAACAAGGTGTATCTTGCACTGGTGTTGTGTGAATGCGCTAATGACATAATTTTACTGCATTTATATCTGTGTGCAAGGTTATTGGCAACAGTGATCAGTAGCTGTGACAGTGTGACACTTGAGAGGCATCTTTCGGGAGAGTGCCTAGTGTATATAGCTATCCTGCTTTCATTTTTTTTGGCATGGAGTTGGGCACTGGAACTTTTGTACACAGTTTATTAGTATACCTTCATACAGCTAATACAATCATTAATTTAGCTGTGAGCCATGTGGAGAAAATATATGTTAACACTACCTGACAGTTTCTACAAATAGTCTGGATTACTTGTGTGTCACTATGAGCACATCTTCATACCAGTCACAGGATCTAAACTGTGGTCTGTCTGTGCAAAATTTAACAAGAGATATATGTATTTCTCATCACACTGAGCTACTGAGGCACTGCTGTCTGCTACTTGACTGATTTCTGCCTGCAACTCACTTGGTCACACATTCTGACCTTGTAATATAAGTGGAGTGTCACAGTGTCATGTGTGATAGATAGTTAGTGAACTGTGTATTAATACTTTGCATGCAGGTGTACACATTTAACCCCTAGTGGATGTGATTATGTGTGATCTGTACAGACCATAGCAGGCTGCTAGTTGTATACCTGACCCATACACATCTGTACATGATATATTTCCAGTCTCCACCTATTACAGTCTCATACTATTCATCCTGTGTGGCCCTCCATGTTATGGGCCCTCTTCTCTGCAGCTGTGGGGAGAAAACACACCATTATGCATTCCTGTCTATCAGATATTCATACTACAAGTTGATATATCACCAGTAGACATATTTACAAACTTCTGGGGCATTCTGTGCCCGAGCATCTTGGATCTATTGGGCCAGGAGAACCTCCTTCCTCTGTCTCAGGTCATCATAATGATGATGGACCTACTCACCAGTTTGGTGGATGCCAGTGGCACTGGTGAGCTCACATGCCAAATGGTCCCAGTCCTCAGACTTGTATTCTGAGCTTTAGTATTGGCTCTGCAGCAGTCTGTCATCATGGTTCTTTACAAGGAGCCCAGCCATGACCCTGGACTCAAGCATGCCCCAGCACTAGGCCTGTAAGCTTACTCACTCTTCTGTACCTGCCATAATTCCTACAGGGATCAAACTCTAACAGGTTCATAGGATCATAAGATCATAGGAACTTACTGGGCTATTTGCCCTGAGGCCCTTATAAGCCTAGCCAAGAGTTTATCCCATGTATAGACAAATCAGCACCCAATGCCCCTGTCCAGCAGGAACACAGGTGGAATCCCAGGGATGTATTTTCTATTTACCATCTAGTTATCCAGGTTGTGCTTAAAAAGGGGGTAAAGGGGTACTCTGCTGTATGTGGAGAAGAAGTCTATTCCATAGATGGGGTGTCTCAGGGACACAAATCTGTCCCGCCAACAAGTCTTATTGATGTCACAGACCAGGTTGAGGCCACATGTGCCTGTTACTCGAGTGGAGCTTGACTTGTGGATATGCAGCAGTCCCATCAAGGCGGGGTCTGAGATCACATTGTATGCCAGACAGAGGTCACGTCTGAGGAGTCTGTATGAAACAAAGTGGAGGGTTAGGGCTTTTAGCCTATCTGTGTTTGTTAGATTTTTAAGGCCCTGGATTCTTCTGGTGAGGAACCTCTGTGGTCTCCCCAGCTGCTGCATGTGCTTTGCAAGTTACATGCTGTATGGGGCATTGTATTCAATAATGGGCCTTATAAGAGAAGAATACAGGGATGTTATGACCTCCTTGTCCCTGGATGAGATACCCTTACTTATGAGGTGGGCCATGTAGAAATCTTTCTGTACAGTGGAAGCAACATGGTGGTCAAACGTCCAGTTGCTATCAGTCTGGGTGTCCAAATCCCTCACTACTGACTGAGTGCTTAGGACATTGTTATTAATGTGATAATTTGTGGGGATATCACTCTCCTCAAAGAGGATGATGATGCATTTTTTTTGTATTCAGCTTGAGGCCATGTTTCTGGCACCAGTCGTTTGTTTGGGTGAGACCCTCTTGGAGGATGTCCACATCACTAGGGGAATTGATGACAGCTCCCAACTTGCAGTCATCTGCAAACTTGGGCAGCCAGAGCCCACTAGTTTTGGTCTGCACCTCAGAAAAGTATATCCCAAATAACAGGGTCCCCAAGATTGAACACTGGGGTATGCCACTTGATACGGGTCTCCTGCTTGAGATGGCTTCCCCTATTTTGACTAGGTGGGTTCTATCAGTGAGCCAGTTAGCTACCCATCTGGTAACATAAGCTGATGCCTGGTTGAGAGAGTTTATCTATTATGCCCGAGTGGGGAATAGTGTTGAAGGCTTTGGCCAGGTCAAAGTAGGTGGTGTGCACTGTCTTCCTCTCATCCATGGCTTTGATGACTGCCTCAAAAAAGTCGACCAAATTTAACAGACATGACCTCTCCTTGACGAAGACAAACTGTGTGGGATCAAGTGTTTGGAGGTTTCCAATGTCCTTGTTAATGAGGTCCATGATAATCCATTCTATGGCCTTGCAGATCAGGCTAGTTAGGCTGATGGGTCTATAATTTCCTGGATCGGTGGACACTTCACCTTTGTGTAAAGGGAAGACAGTGGCTCTCTTCCACTCAGCTGTGACAAAGCCGGTACTCAGGCTTTGGTTGAATATGGCACCTAATGGTGCTACAAGTTTCTGCCTGAGTTCATGTAGGATGCAGCCTGGGATGTTATTGGATCCCATGGAGGCTGTATTTTTTGCCTTTGAGAGAGCAGTGATAACCTGATCCCTAGATATAAGGGGAAGGAGTCAGATACTGGGAATGTCCTGATTTACTGATGGTGAGGGACAGAGGGGTGAAATTTTCACTGAATCTGTCAGCCAGCAAGTTTGCTATATCTACACATTTGGATATGTGGTGTTCTTGACCATCAGTTCTGAACAGATCTGGGGGCTACCTTTGAGATTATGGACATATGTGAAGAAGGCATTATGATTGTCTCTAGTAGATGCGGCCAATCTGGACTCGAATTTACTAGGATTTCACTAGTTCTCTTATAGGTTCATAGGTTCATACTAGGCTATCTGCCCTAGGGCATTTATAAGCCTAGCCAGAGTGTGTTTGGCTTTCGCCACCCATTTTAAATTAATTTTGCTATGCCCTTTTTCGAGGTTAGTATACTGTGCCTCTGTCTAACAGTGACACAGAAGTGATACCCGGGGTAAACCTACGATTTCCCATCCACTCATCAAGATTCCTCTTGAAGAGAGTCAATGAAGGACTCTGCCTAACCTGGACTGGGATTTTATTCCAGAGTGAAGGGAGCCTTTGGGATATGAATTTGTCCCTCCAGCATGTCCTATTTATTTCAGTGCTGAGGTTCAAGTCTCTCGAGCGCGTAGCTCGATGGGATTTGGATATTCTGAGGTGCAGCATGTCCATTAATTCCAGGTTGGACATGGCTTTATACGTCATGCACAGACCGCCTCTGAGCAGGCGGTATGCCACTGAGTAGAGCTGGAGTTTCTTTAACCGGGCAGCATATGGCATCTGTTTGAGCCCTTTGATCCTCTTGGTGAGGTACGTTTGGGGTCTTTCCAGTTGTTGCAGGTGTCTGGTAAGGTACATCCCAAAAGGGGCACTGTACTCAATTATGGGCCTGATGAGGGATGAGTAAAGAGGCACAATGACCTCCCCTGATCTAGATGTGAATCCCTTCATGATTAGGTGGGCTGTATAAAATGTTTTTCTAACCACTTTGGCCTCGTAGTTGTCAAATGAGAGATTGCTATCAACTTGGGTCCCCAGGTCCCTAATTACTTCTTCTGTACTTAATGGATTACCACCTATGTGGTAATTTGTGGGCACTTTGTTTTTGCCAAAGGGGATGACTATACACTTTTTGGCGTTTAGCTTGAGGCCATGGCTCTGGCATCAGTTGTCTGTTTCTATGAGGCCCTTTTGGAGGATGCTTGTGTCGTCTGGAGAGTCGATTATGGTGCCCAATTTCCAGTCATCTGCGAACTTGGTCAGCCACAGTCCTTCCGTGTTGGCCTGTACCTCTGAGAAATATATACCGAACAAGAGAGGTCCCAGGACTGAGCCTTGTGGGATGCCACTTGTAACTGGTTTGGAGTATGACATGGCTCCAGCAATTCTGACCATGTGGGTTCTGTCCTTGAGCCAGTTTGCAACCCATCTAGTGACATAGGGGTTTATATTTAAGCTGGTGAGCTTATCTATAATGGCCAAGTGGGGTATTGTATCGAAGGGTTTTGCATGGTCCATGTAGGCTGTGTGGACCACCTTCCCCTTGTTAATGGCCTTGGTGACTGTTTCAAAGAAATCGACCAGGTTTAAGAGGCAGGATCTGCCCTTAACAAAGCCAAACTGGGTAGGATCCAGTGTCTGTAGGTCCCCAATATCTTTATTTATGAGGTCTATGATGATCCTTTCCATAGCTTTGCAGACCAAGCTAGTCAGGCTTATGGGGCGATAGTTTCCAGGATCCGTTGAGGCACCACCTTTGTGGAGAGGGACCACTGTTGCTGTACACCACTCTTTGAGTACATATCCTGTAGTAAGGCTGAGATTGAGCAGTAGTTTTATGTTTGGGTTTAGCTCTTCTTGGAGTTCATGTAGGACGCAGCCTGGGACACCGTCCGGTCCCATTGATGCTGTGTTTTTTGCTTTGGAGAGGGCGGATCTTACCTGAGCATCTGAGATGTCAGGGGGGCAGCACTCAGCTGGGATAGATATTTGCCCTTTTGGTGGGGAGGGGGGGAGAAGTTTGCACTGAACCTGTCAGCTAGGATGTTGGCAATGTCTGTGAGTTTGGTGTATTTTTTGTCATTTTGGAGTAATTCTGAGCATATCTGGGAATTCCCACCCAGGTTCCTAACATAACTAAAGAAAGCCTTGTGATTATCCTTAGTGTCCTGTGCAATTTTTCTCTCGAAGCTGGCCTTAGACGATTTTATGAGTGCCCGTAGTTTTTTGCTAATACTGATCAGAGATGCTTTCACTTTTTGGGATTTTGCTCTATCATGTAGTAGCTTCCTCCTTCTATTGTATAGTTTGTTTATGGCTGGGGTCCATCAGACAGGATGCCTGCCTTTGGAGGACTGAGTCTTGGTTTTATTTGGGATTGCTCTTATTTGCTTGTTTAGGCTAAGGAGACATTGCTTCCAAATGGGCACCTGCTCCTTCTTGGTCCTGGACAGCAATTTTTTTTCTTTTGTTATAGAGTTTATTTATTGCAGATGTCCAACAGACAGGTTTACTTTTTCTTGTGGAGGATGATTTAGTCCTGTCAGGTATTCCTGATTCCATGCATCTATATAAATGTTCGTATAGTAATTTGGTATAGTTTTGGATAGTGGTGCCAGTTCCTAGAGAGGGGGAGGGGGATGTGAAGCTGTCTGTACCATCCTTCAGGAGGCTGTAATCAGCTTTGGAAAAGTTTTTTTGTTTGACCATAGCTGGGTGGGGTAGCGAGAGATGGTGACTTCGAACATGACTGCTTTATGGTCTGATCTTACAGGGGAAAATGATACTGTAGGGATGCTGCAGTGGTTACTCATGTTGGTTAATACCAAGTCCAAGCTATTATCACCTCTTGTGGGTGTATCGACTAGCTGTTCCAAAGCGTTTGCACTGACAAACTCAAGGAATCTCTGGACATTTGTGTTCTGGCATGAGTAGTTCTTCCCGTTTATGTTTGGGTAGTTAAAGTCACCCACGATTAGGGAAAAGGGTTGAATCTTCATGGATTCAAAGAGGTCTAGATAGGCAGTTTGAGCATCTTGGGTCAGATTTGGGGGCCGGTAGCTAGCTATAATTGGTATAGGGGTCTTGTCAATGGTGACTGCACCTGGAGTGTCTCCTGTGCATCATACAGTTTGACCAGCCTGGTGGTGTGTATGTCTTTAATATATATTAAAACTCCACCTCCTTTGGTTTTACTATCCCCAGTTTGGGGTCTGAATGAATGAATGATAGGATGAGTAACCAGGTATGGCTGGGGTGCTCTCCGCAGCTTAGAACCAGGTTTCTGTGACTGCACAGATGTCAGCATTTTCCATGGTTAAGAATGCTTGCAGTGAATGCAGTTCCATGTTTAGACTCCTAGCATTTAGCAGCATAACCTTTAATTTGGGTTTTGTTGCAATTTTTATGCTGGTAGGGTCAATCTCATCACTTTTCTGCCAATATTCCCACCTGTGCAGTTTAAATAAGGCCGTATTCCCACCCTTTGCCATCGTTGGACCATTTTCAAAAATGCTGAGGAAAGCTGAGCAGTGCACAAACCTGCTAAGCTGAGCTGAACAGTGCTTAAGGTGGCAAATGCTGAGCAGTGCTTAGAAGTGTGAAAACCTGCTTAGCTGAGCTGAATACTGCTTAGAATGGGACATCTTAGCAATGCTCAAACCAGCTAAGTAGAGCTGAGCTCTGCTAAGTATTGTTCAGAAAGGTCCTCTTTAAGCATTGTTTAGATTGTCTTAGCAGTGCTTAGAGAAACTGAGCTAAGGGCAAACAAACATTTTCATTTAAAAAAGAAGTCAGAATTGAATATTAATTACTTAGTACTGATACATTATTATTAAGTGTACATATTTTACTTAAGCAATAACTAATGATGTCGGAGTGGTATATTAAGATTTACTCATGGTTGGTGTGATTTAATCATGAGGATGAAGCCCAAGTGATTAAATAAAGCCAACCATAGGTACATTTTAATATACCACAACCACTGGGTCGGTTATTGTTATTATACAATGACATTATTTAAGAAAAAATATTTACTTGTTTTGAAATAATGTGTTTGTATAATGGCGCTGTGCTGTCCTTCTGCATTTTTCCTGTATTGTGGGGCTTTTTCTGATGCACTGTGCATGCATATGGGACTTGCGTTCCCATGCTTACCCAGTAAATCAGTGCTTTGCAAAAGAAGCAATGAAGAAAAGAAGGTCTCCGTTGCTCCATTTTTGTTTTCTATTTTTTTATATTAAAAAAAGTTTCAGACAGTTTAGGGGTAGGAGAGAGATAGAATGGAGGAAATACAAGGACAATCAGGTACGTGTCTTTAGTTTTGAATAACGTACCTGATTTTCCTAGTATTTTCTCTGTCCTGTCTCACTGCTATGTCCAGAGTCCAGATTACAGTTTTTTTTTTTTTTGTTATAAAAAAAAATAAATAAATTACAATATATAGCAATGGAAAAAAGTTGGGGCAACCGGACCTTTTTCCGTTGGTCTGTGCTAGGATTTACAATGGGCATGCTAATTGGGCTGACCAATCAGTGTGCTCATTTTGGAACATCAATGACCAGTCATTGTATAATTTACGTGATCTTCCCCTATGTGCTTTCATTGCATTACCTTGGGGTGTGACTGTATTGTATGGGGCACTTGTGTTTAAATGGGGGTTTTCACCTTATATCTCCACTGACACTGGGAATTTGGACAAGCTACACTAACCTGGTTAACAAATATTAATTACTACATCATTAAATAAAATAAAAAAAATAATATAAAACTGCTTTCCCATGTAAAAGCTGCATGGCCTATCTTGGCATTTGAACCATGCACCTATTATATGTAAAGACATGACTCTAACCACTCAGCTGTGCAAACTTTAGCTATGCATTTCTGTATAGCTTCTTGATAAATTTAAAGACTGCTGAGCAAGGCACCGCCCCACGCAAACCCGCTCAGCTATGCTTAAACTTTAAAGAAAAAGAAGAAAAAACATTAATTTAAAATTAAACTGTTAACCTTCACATTATTAAATACGTGTACGGGGACACTTTTTTTCTTGTTTTAGTGCCGTAATGCACTTTTACAATGCGAGGGGTGTGTTACAGATACTATGATACACCCCCTACATGGTGTGACTTCACATTCTCAATCCACTTAATTGTACAGATTTTTGCATGATGTCCAGATTTGTGCCTTATGTTCTTGGTCCATTTGTCATGAGATTGTATTTCCTTGACAAATCAGTGTCAAATCATTAAAGACTGCAGTTAGAAAATAATGATAGACATTTGAGGTTCACACGTTCAGAAAATACATGCTAATGCAAGACCTGTCATTCTATTAACTTTCTAAGTTTGTAAGGGCAATATTTAAAAACTGTCCCTATTTTTTGGGCTTTTGTACCACTTTTTATATTGACTTTTTCTACATTTCTTGCTCTAAGAGTTTGAGAGGTATGAAGTGTCCAAGGACACTTTCTTTACTGTAAAGTGCCGTATGGCACTTTCAAAATGCAGGAGGTGTATGATAGTACCTGTCACACACCCCCTGCATTACATTCAGTTGCCATTCATAATTTCAGTGTCCATGGACACAGTTTTGTATTGTAAAGTACCGTAGGGCACTTTGTCAATGCTGGGGGAGTGTTACAGATCTGCGAGCACTACTGCAACACACCCCTTGCAGTGATTCAGTATCCATGTACATGGCTCCATCTCAGTAGTGTGCCTTCATTAATATGCAAGGCATGCTGCCAAGAGGGAGATGCGGACATGGACACCATTCACTTTGTGTAGGAATAAGGCTATTCCTACACAGAGTTTATTGAATCTGGGGGATAGGCTTTATAAAGTCAAGTCATTATTTAGAACAACAGTTTTTGCATGGAGGATATAAGGGGAAAGAAGTCTGAGAATCTATAGAAGAAATTAGGGGACAGAGCAATTCATTTGGCAAACAGTTCTTCTTGAATCAAGTCAAAAATGATGCATGGTATGAACTTCCTACCAAAGATGTTTCTTCTCATTCACATGCAAGGGTCATTCTGACATATTCCAGTGATGTAAAATACATCTGTGAAATTTTGAAAACTAACTGGAAGATTTTACTTGGAGATGAGAAGATATGGGAGATAGTAGGTGAAAAAAACAGCATTTTCTTTCAGGACTAGTAAGAACTTGAAGCAATTATTATGCAATCAATCAGCTGCAAAAGAGCATCCACGATCAAATAGGATTGGAACATATCCACTTAGGAGATGTACAATTTGTAAATACTTCTCCAAAGTACAAGGCCTCATTCATCCAGTTACCAATAAGATGTACATCCCCAGATTACATGCTAACTGTAAAACCAAGAATGTAATATACATTGTGTGTTGTCAGCAATGTCAAAGCTTCTATGTAAGCAAAATGAACAGACAGCTAAAACAAAGAATATCAAAGCATATAAGTGATGTTAGGCTTAAAGATCTTAAAAGTCCGTTGAAAAAATATATAGCCACAAATCACGATCACACCTTTGCATTTCAGGTTTTACAAACTTTACATGAGTATGATCGAGAAGGTGATATTATACTTAGAATGGAACTCACAGAAGTATATTGTATTGGTAATCTGCGAGCTGATACACCACCTGGATTAAATACTAGCACTCCTTTGAAATCAGCTCTAAGAAAACAGAGACTTAATTGTTGAGTAACACTGTATGATATGTATTTTATTAAGGGTCCTGTCTGATCTGAGCTGTCATTAATTTACATTATTTTAGTGACCATCTTAATTTGAGTTTAGCCTGTATATGATGTAGCAAAATGGTAGATGGCCATATTATTACCCTGAATGTGTCTATTCTTGTCTGATCTTGGAAGCTAAGCAGCATTGGGCTTGGATGGGAGACCGCCTGGGAACGCCAGGTGCTAAACGTTTATTATTTGTTTTGGTATATATTTTAACACTGATTAGTTCAAATATTACATAGTTTAACTTAATGGAACCGATTAACCAGTGAACAACCAGTCATTGATAGGCCCTACCTCATTAACATCCTGGATATGATTGGAACACTATAGATAGTTAATATTTATTGAGATGTAAATGGGTTTTGAAGCAGTAACCATTTTTACTGGAGCTTACAGCAATAGCCATCCAATAATGTTGAAGCACTATAAGATCAGTGCATATCTGTTCTTATTGGTAGCTATTTCCCTGTTATGTTTCATTTGCATACAACCACTGATTGAACCAAGATGTTTTTTACCATCAAGAGCTTTTGAATTTTTTTTTATTGCAAAGTAGTTTTATTGGTCCAGACAGGCAATCTTCATTCAATGAGGCTCATAGCCATTTTTACCTAAGTTGCATATTGTTAGTGACTGGATAGCAGTTTGTCTAAATGTTCCTGATCAGTGTATAATGTGAGATGTGAGGAAGAGTTTATTTGAAAGTACTTATCAAGTTTATATGGAAGTTTTAACTGCTTTATTTATTATTTTAAAGCAATGTATTAAACGTTTTGGTTTATGAGTGACGTTGTGGTGGTTCTGGTACTCTGATTTTTCATTCACACACACACACACACACACACACACACACACACACACACACACACACACACACACACACACACGTTCATAGGTTCATAGGTAGATACTAGGTTATTGGCACTAGGGCCTATATAAGCCTAGCCAAAAAGGTACCCTGGCTTTCGCCATCCAAGAAAATTATTTTCCTGTGCCCCTGTTGAGCAGAGCCACAGAAGTGATCCCTGGGGTGAATTTCTTGTTTTCCATCCAATCATCAAGATTTTTCTTGAAGAGTGCTAATGAGGAGCTTTGTTTGATATAGACAGGTAGTTTATTCCAGGGTATGGGAAGTCTCTAGGACAGGAATCCATCCCTCCAGCATGTTCTGTTTATTGTGGTGACAAGGTGTAGGTCCCTAGAGCATGTAGCTCTGAGGGACTGGGATTTCTTTAAGTGGGGCATGTCCAACAGCTCTAGGTTTGACATAGCTTTGTATGTTAGGCAGAAATTGCCTCTGAGTAGGCGATATGCGACGGAGTAAAGCTGGAGTTTTTTGAGACGATCTGTGTAGGGCATCTGTTTGAGGCCAGTAATCCTCTTTGTGAGGTATTTCTGTGGCCTTTCCAGTTGTTGTAGCTGTCTTGTGAGGTACATACCAAAAGCGGCATTGTACTCTATAATGGGTCTAATGAGTGATGAGTAGAGGGGAACAATTACCTCTTTTTTCCTGGATGAGAAAACCTTTGTGATGTGGTGTACCATGTAAAAGGATTTCCTTACTACTATGGTGATGTGATTATCAAAGGAGAGACTACTGTCCACCTGTGTTCCAAGGTCTCTTATCACACTTTCAGTGTTAAGTAGACTACCACCTATGTGGTAGTTCATGGGTACAGAGTTTTTGCCAAAAGGGATGACAATGCACATTTTGGCATTGAGCTTGAGGCCATGGCTTTGACATCAGGCATCTGTCTCAGTGAGGCCCTTTTGTAGAATGTCCACATCGTTAGGAGTTTTGATTATGGCTCCTAGTTTGCAGTCATCTGCGAACTTCATTAACCAAAGACCTTCTGTGTTAGCCTGTACTTCAGAGAAGAAAATACCAAACAGGAGAGGACCTAGGACTGAACCCCATGGTACTCCACTTGTCACTGGTCTGAAGTCGTATTTGGAGTCTGCTATTTTCAGAGTGTGGGTTCTGTCAGTGAGCCAATTGGCAACCCATCTTGTGACATATGGATTTATACCTAGTTTAGTGATCTGTAATGCCAGAGGGGGGGTGGTGTCAAAAGCCTTGGCGAGATCTAGATAGGCTGTGTGTACCACCTTACCCTCATCTACAGCTTTGGTGACTGCTTCAAAGAAGTCTATCAGGTTTAGGAGACATCATCTGCCTTTTACAAACCCAAACTGGGTGGGGTCCAGAGTTTGGAGATTACCAATGTCTTTGTTTATAAGTTCCATGATGATACGTTCCATGGCCTTGTAGACCAGGCTCATCAGGCTAATTGGACAGTAGTTCCCAGGGTCCGTGGTGGATCCCCCTTTGTGGAGTGGGATAACTGTCACTGTGTGCCATTCAGTGGGCACAAAGCCTGAGGTGTGGCCATGATTGAACATGGTACTTAGGTGGGGTACCAATTTGTTCTGTAGTTCATGTAGAAAGCAGCCTGGGATGTTGTCAGGTCTCATGATTGCTGTGTTCTTGGCTTTGGAGAGTGTGTTTTACCTGTGCAGCCATAGTTACAGGAACTTTGCATTCTTCCGGTATAAAGATGGGCCCTTTAGGGAGTGAGGGGGGGTAAAGTTAGCACTGAACCTATTTGCCAGGATGTTGGCAATATCAGTTGGTTCTGTACATTTAGTGTTATTGTGCTGTAACTCAGAGCAGATTTGAGTGTTGCCATTGAGATTCTTAACATAGCTATAGAATGCTTTGTGGTTGTCTTTAGAAACAGTGGCGATTTTGTTTTTGTAACTAGCTTTGGAGGATATTATGATGGATCTCAGCTTCTTACTGAGGCTGACCAGAGAGTTCCTCCAATCATGGGATTTTACTCTTTTTTTGCAGCAGTTTCTTTCTTCTGTTGTAGAGTTTGTTTATGGCAGAGGACCACCAGATTGGCTTCCTTTTTTTGGAGGATAGCATCTTGGTTCTGTTAGGGATAGCAAGATCCATGCACTCATGTAAGTGCTTATAAAGTGCATTTGTGTAGGATTCAGCAGTCGTACTTCTATTGTCCATCTGCATGGGTGTCGTGAAGTTTGCCACTTCTGTCTTAAGAAGCGTGAAGTTGGCTTTGGAGAAATTTTTTACGGTGGTTTCCCTAATGGGAGGTAGGGGTGGGATGTGGAGGTCTAGGGTGATTAGCTTTTGGTCGGATCTGACCAACAAGGAATTGACCTCTCGTGTGGACATCGGTCACCCATGTTGGTAATGACCAGGTCTAGGATATTGCTGCCCCTGGTGGGGGTGTGGATAAGTTGATCCAAGGCATTGGAATTTATGAATTCCAGAAAACGTTGAGCAAAAGAGTCAGTACATGAGTAGTTTTCCCAGTTAATGGTGGGGTAGTTGAAATCGCCCATTATTAGGTTGTTAGGTTGTACCCTAATATTTTCCAGTGTATCAAGAAATGAGGAGTGGGAATCCTGGGGCATGGTGGGGGATCTGTAGAAAGCTACAATTTGGATTGCAGTCTTGCCCAGAGTTAGTTACACTTGAATAATCTTGGATGCATTATGCTGCGCAACTAGCCTAGAGTTGTGGATATACTTAATGAATATGGACACGCCTCCGCCTTTAGTGTTTTGGCCAGGTTAGGTGGCCAAAAGGTGTTTTATGAATTGTAGCCTGGTAATGCAGGGGTACTCTCAGGAGCCTTGAACCAGGACTCTGTCACTGCACAGATGTCGATGTTCTCCATTTTAAGGAGTGCCTCAAGTGAGTGCATTTTGAGGTCTAGACCTCTAGCAGTGAGTAGCATTACCCTCAGATTTTGCTTGCTTTTACCTGTTATGATGGTGAATTTGTCATTTGAACCTTGCCTAAAAAAGACACTATAGGGATGGCAAGAGCCTTAGCCAGTATCTGGAATTCCAAGGGTGACAGGTGAAGGCCATCTCTGGCAAAGCATTGTGGTCTATCGATCATGTCATCCCAGGCAGACAGATACTGGATCCCCTTAGAATGACACCAGAAGCTTAGCCAATTGTTGAAGTCAATCATTTTGTCTTTGTACTGTGGTATCATTCTGGGTGATGGCAGGATGCTACTCAGGGCTAGGGTCATACCTGCCTGGGCTACAAGATCAGAGAGCTCCTCCATGTCTCTTTTCATGTAGTTCAGGTAGGTACGTCTCAGGTCATTCACACCAACATGGACAATGACAGAGTCATATTTGTACTTGTTGTGGAGTGACCTGAGTGTGTGCGTTATGTGGCGGTTTCTGGCACCCAACAGGCAGCTGACAGTAACTTTCTCCTTGCTTAGCCTGGTGAGTGGAACATCAGTGCACCTGAATGTAGAGTCACCTATGACTAGAGTGTTGGGTACGTTTTTATGCCTTATGGGCTGTGGTTGGGTGGCACACTGAGTTTGTGTGCTATGTGTCATTTGAGTTGTGTTGGGGATGTGGATTTTATATATATATATATCTATATATATATATATATATATATATATATATATATATATATATATATATATAGATATATATATATATATATATATATATATATATATATATATATATATATATGGATTCCATCTATTTGGTCGAATTTCATTTAGTCGAAAATTATTTCAGGCAGCCCACTTCACTGAAAGCCCATTTGACTGAAAGCAAATTTGGTCAAATTTCATTTAGTGGAAAATGAAATATAGCCCTTGCCCCACTGCAGTGCGACTTTGGAGTGAGAATAATAAGTAAGGGGGTGTGTGGGGGGCACAGCCCCCCCCCCACATTTTGCAAATAGTTTTCACTGAACATATATCTATCAATGTATTTTTAATGGATACACCTTCATATGACAGTGAATACACTACAATTATGTGGGGGGCTATGCCCCCACACCCCCTATTGTGGGGGGCTGTGCCCCCATACCCCCTTACTTAATATTCTCACTCCAGGGTCACATTGAAGTGGAGCAGGGGCTATATTTCATTTTCGACTAAATGAAATTTGACCAAATGTGCTTTCAGTCAAATGGGCTTTTAGTGAAGTGGGCTGCCTGAAATCATTTTCGACCAAATTCAATTCGACCAAATACAGTAGACCCATATATATATATATATATATATATATATATATATATATATATATATATATATATATATATATATATATATATATATAAAATAAGTATTTCACATTCTTTAAGTACACCTGAGTAGCTGAAATAAAGATGTTTGCTCGATAGCAACCAAAAGAGAAGTTCAGAGTATACATGTGAACAAATGCCAATGTCCCTATGCAAACCAGTAAAAAGCTGCATTGTAGTTGTTTTATATGATTACTTCCTACTCAAAGATCATGTCTAAGGTGACAAAAACTAAATTATTTTTACTTTAAAAGTATTTGTTGCATGCACGTGAACACTCATTTTTGTAAAAATAAGCTTCACTTTCAAGCCATGCACTAATAAAAAAAAAAACAAAATTGAAAAAAAGCTTTCGAGCAAATAATTTTAATTAATGTACTACTGCTGTACTTATGACATGAATATTCGTATGCAACAGGAGGCACATACATCACTTTGGGGTTAGGTATGATTACAGATTATCATACTACAGATTTGTGAAACAAGTATTTAATTGCCAACCTGTAGGGATACATGTTTATAGCTAATCCCCACCACATACCTAATCTAATACAGCCTGATGTCAACACACAGGCGGGGGGAGGGGGGCATACTGAGCATACATTACTTGGCTACAGTGAGCCAGCTGTCTGCCTGGTCCATCTTACTCTATACCAGCAGGGTGCTGTGGATTACAGTCTGCATATGGAGGGAGTTTCACTGTGTGCAGGATGTTTTTTTGAGGGAGTGTCTCCTGGTTTGGGGACACCAAATTATCTGCCAGAGAGCTACAGAGGATGGGAATATAGCAAGCTAGCAGGTAGTATTAAAAAATCTGAAAACAACAGGTATAATTTCAATAATGACAACAGATGACAAACATATAATAAGGCAGAAGATAGTCCATCTTTGCTTTCACAGTTGCAACTTTATTAAGAAGTTTCAGATATGTCATTGTAAAACTTTGCCATACCTTTACAGCTTAAATGGGTATACAATATCAATGAAAACCAATTTTAAAACTGAGTCCTTTTTATACATAATATACAAAAAAAAAATAAAATTAAGAAGCTATTTAGATTTCTTTTAAATGTGATACTAAGATTCTGAGTTGCTACTACATCTCCATATCTCTGTCATTTTTCTCTCCCATATTCTTCTTGCTTTGTGTGAGCATGTGTCTATGTGCGTGTTTGTGTGTGCACCTCTCTCATAGGTTCATAGGTTCATACTAGGCTATCTGCCCTAGGGCATTTATAAGCCTAGCCAGAATGTCTTTGGCTTTCGCCACCCATTTTAAATTTATTTTGCTATGCCCTTTCTCGAAGTTACTATACTGTGCCTCTGTCTAACAGTGACACAGAAGTGATACCCGGGGTAAACCTACAATCTCCCATCCACTCATCAAGATTCCTCTTGAAGAGAGTCAATGAGGGACTCTGCCTAACCTGGACTGGGATTTTATTATAGAGTGAAGGGAGCCTCTGGGTTATGAATCTGTCCCTCCAGCATGTCCTATTTATTTCAGTGCTGAGGTTCAAGTCTCTCGAGCGTGTAGCTCGATGGGATTTGGATTTTCTGAGGTGCAGCATGTCCATTAATTCCGGGTTGGACATGGCTTTATACGTCAGGCACAGATCACCTCTGAACAGGTGGTATGCCACTGAGTAGAGCTGGAGTTTCTTTAACCGGGCAGCATATGGCATCTGTTCGAGCCCTTTGATCATCTTGGTGAGGTACTTTTGGGGTCTTTCCAATTGCTGCAGGTGTCTGGTAAGGTACATCCCAAAAGGGGCATTGTACTCAATTATGGGCCTGATGAGGGATGAGTAAAGAGGCACGATGACCTCCCCTGATCTAGATGTGAATCCCTTCATGATTAGGTGGGCTATATAAAATGTTTTTCTAACCACTTTGGCCATGTGGTTGTCAAATGAGAGATTGCTATCTACTTGGGTCCCCAGGTCCCTAATTACTTCTTCTGTACTTAATGGATTACCACCTATGTGGTAATTTGTGGGCACTTTTTTTTGCCAAAGTGGATGACTATACACTTTTTTGGCATTTAGCTTGAGGCCATGGCTCTGACACCAGTTGTCTGTTTCTATGAGGCCCTTTTGGAGGATGCTTGTGTCGGCTGGAGAGTCGATTATGGCACCCAGTTTGCAGTCATCTGCGAACTTGGTCAGCCACAGTCCTTCTGTGTTGGCCTGTACCTCCGAGAAATATATACCGAACAAGAGAGGTCCCAGGACTGAGCCTTGTGGGACACCACTTGTAACTGGTTTGGAGTCTGACATGGCTCCAGCAATTCTAACCATGTGGGTTCTGTCCTTGAGCCAGTTTGCAATCCATCTAGTGACATAGGGGTTTATATTTAAGCTGGTGAGCTTATCTATAATGCCCGAGTGGGGTATTGTATCGAAGGCTTTGCGAGGTCCAGGTAGGCTGTGTGGACCACCTTCCCCTCGTCAATGGCCATGGTGACTGTTTCAAAGAAATCAACCAGGTTTAAGAGGCAGGATCTGCCCTTAACAAAGCCGAACTGGGTAGGATCCAGTGTCTGTAGGTCTCCAATATCTTTATTTATGAGGTCCATGATGATCCTTTCCATAGCTTTGCAGACCAAGCTAGTCAGGCTTATGGGGCAATAGTTTCCAGGATCCGTTGAGGCACCACCTTTATGGAGAGGGACCACTGTTGCTGTACGCCACTCTTTGGGCACATATCCTGTAGTAAGGCTGAGATTGAACCGTAGTTTTATGTTTGGGTTTAGCTCTTTTTGGAGTTCATGTAGGACGCAGCCCAGGACACTGTCTGGTCCCATTGATGCTGTGTTTTTTGCTTTGGAGAGGGCGGCTCTTACCTGAGCATCTGAGATGTCAGGGGGGCAGCACTCTCCTGGGATAGATATTTGCCCTTTTGGCGGGGAGGGGGAGAAGTTTGCGCTGAACCTGTCAGCTAGGATGTTGGCAATGTCTGTGGGTTCAGTGTATTTTTTGTCATTTTGGACTAATTCTGAGCATATCTGGGAATTCCCACCCAGGTTCCTAACATAACTAAAGAAAGCCTTGTGATTATCCTTAGTGTCCTGTGCAATTTTTCTCTCAAAGCTGGCCTTAGACAATTTTATGAGTGTCCGTAGTTTTTTGTTAATACTGATCAGTGATGCCTTCCCTTTTTGGGATTTTGCTCTAACATTTAGTAGCTTCCTCCTTCTATTGTATAGTTTGTTTATGGCTGGGGTCCACTAGACAGGACGTCTGCCTTTGGAGGATTGGGTCTTGGTTTTATTTGGGATCGCATGATCCATGCATTCTTGAAGGTGTTCATAGAATGCATTTATAAAGGATTCTGCGGTCTGGGCCGTATTTTCCACAGGCCTGGGGGCTTTGAAGGATTCCACCTTGGTTTTGAGGAGTGTGAAATTTGCTTTAGAGAAGTTTTTCACTGTGGTTTTCTGGGCAGGGGGTGGGGTCGGGATGTGAATATCCAGTGAGATTAGTTTATGGTCTGATCTTACCAGTGAGGGATACACTTCTGGTCTGGAGTATAGAGTCCCCATGTTGGTGATGATAAGGTCCAGTATGTTTTCCCCTCTTGTGGGAGTGGTAACAAGTTGTTCCATAGCATTTGAGTTTATAAATTTTAGGAACCTTTGGGCTAGGGTGTTGGAGCTAGAGTAATGCTCCCAGTCTATGTTTGGGTAGTTGAAGTCGCCCAATATAATGGTGTTTGGAGAGACCTTCATATTTTCCAGTGTTCTCAGAAAGGCCGAGTGGGGTTCCTGGGTTTGGGAGGGTGGTCTGTAGCAGGCTATAAACTGGAAGGCAGTTTTACCCACTGTTAGTTGCACATGGATAGTCTCTGATGCTTCTTGCTTTGCCACCAACCTGGAGGTGTGGGTATCTTTGATGAATATCGATACTCCCCCTCCTTTTGTGGTTCGGTCCAAGTTTTGGGGCCGAAAAGCATGGTATGAGGTATAACCTGGTAGTGCTGGGGTGTTCTCAGGAGCCCTGAACCAGGTTTCTGTTACTGCACAGATATCGATGTTCTCCATGCTAAGGAGAGATTCGAGTGCATTCATCTTGAGGTTTAGACTTCTGGCGTTGAGTAGCATTACTCTTAGTTTCTTATCCCTTGTGATACCCATGGAGGTGGGTTTGTCTTTTGAGCCTTGCCTAAAAAAGACACTATGGGGGTAGCAAGAGCCTTTGCCAATATCCGAAAGCCACTGGCTTGTCTGCATCCACTTCTATAATATTATCTTTTTTTTGTACTTTGACTCTGCACATAAGGTGTTTTCTGGTATGTGTTATCATGAGTATTTCTGTTGGTGAGCTCCTCAGAGGTATGTATCTTTCGATGTGCACGTGTTATCATGCACACTTTTGAAGGTGAGCTCTTAAAACATATGTAACTCTCTGTGTACAAGAAACAAATGCAAAATTAAACCTATGATAGTATGTCAAATTAAAAAATTGTAAAACAAAAAGAATGCTGATTTCTTAGTTGCTGGGAAATGACACATTAATAAAATACATTTCTCTATCATATTAAAGTGCAGCTCCTCAACAACTGAGATGTCAGCAATCATTTAATTTACTGTTTCTCTGTGTGCATGTGCCAACATTTGTATTTCTCTTGTTGTACTCCTGATAAGTATGTACATTTCCAAGTGCATGAGTTATCATGCATACTTCTGCATATGAACTCCTTGATGAATGCATCTCTCTATGTGCACATAACAGACCTCATAAGTATGCCCTTTTCTATATCCACATATTAGCATTTTTCCTTCTGTAAGTGAGCTGTTCTTTGGTATGTACCTCTCTACGTGCATATTTAATATGCATCCTGATAAACCAGTCATAGGTATGTATCACCATATGTCTCTGTCAGTACTTTTGTAGATGAGCCAATCACAGGTATGTACCTCATTATGTAGACACATTAGCATGTGTCCTTCTACAGATGAGTTTTTTATAGGCATGTACCTCT
>NC_056739.1:470336256-470491256 GCF_019279795.1 Protopterus annectens
CATTGCAATGACCACAGGGTAAAGTACCTTGCCCCTGCATAGTTTTACATTTCAGTGTCTCAGTAGGATATTTAAATCTATTATGTACTAAAATGTCTTTTAAATTTCTGCCTCTCCGGAATGAAATACCTAAAGACCTAGAAATTAAATTCTTCAGGTCCACAGATTTAAACAAAAAATTCCAGTAGTGTTTCACAATCTCAATTAAAACACCACTGAATACAGTATAAGTAGAAACAAAGTAAACTAATATTTTCTCTTGATCTATAACATCTTTCTTATATCCCTCTACTATATGGTTATAAGTACCAACTCTATGTTGTTCATTAATAACCTTATCTATAGCTGTTTGAATACAATGTTCATTATAGCCCCTTGATCTAAACATCCTACTTGTAACATTAATTTCTTTATAGAAGTCTTTGTCAGTATTACATAGCCGTCTCAGTCTCAGACATTCCCCATAAGGTAAAGAAACTAAAGTGTGAGCTGAATGACAGCTAGTTCCCATCAAATACTTATTGCTATCAGCAAACTTCCTATGCACAGACATCCGTAAAACATTGCTATCCTCCAAAATAAGATGTATATCCAAAAAAGTTATATCTTTACCCACCTGTATGCCATCAAAAGATAGTCCAAATCTGTTATTTTGCATAACTTCTATAAACTGGCCAACATAAGACATCCCACCTTTACAAATAAAAACAAGGTCATCTATAAAACGAAAATAATTAACTACATAATTAAAAAAAAAATCTATACGATACAAACATTCTAGCTCATACAAGCCCATCATCAAGTTGGCATATATGGGGGCAAAAGATGCCCCCATAGCAGTACCCTTAATTTGTTTGTATATTTGTTTATTAAACATAAAAAAGTTATACAAAATTCCAATATTTCAATAATATAATGTGTTACTGGACTATCACCCAAAAAATATTTTACTGCTTCTAGTCCAAACTGACACTGAATATTAGTATAGAGACTAACAACATCAACACTTATAAAAAACATATCTTCACTCCATTGTATTTTGGATAATTTGTCTAAAAAATCAAAACAATCCCTAATATAACTTGGCAATTTCATTACATAAGGAAGTAAATATTCATGCAAGAATGTCCCAATGTTAGATAAAAAATACTTTTGGGCAGATACGATAGGCCTACCAGGTGGATCAACATCATTTTTATGAATTTTTGGAAGACAGTAAAATAAAGCCAACTCACTATCATCAGTATTAAACTTTTTATCTTTATCATTTTGTGAAAAATATTTTAACCTCACTCCTTTATGTATAAGGGTGTCAAAATCATGTATAGCCTTAGTGTATTAATTTATATTACTTTTAACATAAGTATTATTATCATCCAAATGTAACATACACATTTTATAATATTGTACAACATTCATAACTACTATCTTTCCACCTTTGTCAGATGGTTTAATAATAAGATGTTCATTACTCGCTAATACCTGTAATTCATTCCACTCCTTCTTACTCAAATTATATACTAACTCATGCTTATATTGCATAAAGTCATGAAAAGCATTTTCTACAGCAAAATTCAACATTTGAGAAAAACACTTTATATATTCATGTTGATATGGGGGAATGAAATCACTTTTGCTCATAATTTTATCAGTTTTTAACAAACTATAAGCATTACTGTCACTTACCTAATCAAAACATTCCTCAGGGTCAGATAAACAGGAATAAAAACTATCTTCCAAACTATCAGATTCTAACAAAGTACCATCACACCCCTTATTCTGTTTGTTAGCAAAAAAATATATCAAATGTATCTTCCTACACAATTTAAAAACATCACATTTAAGTTCATGTAACCGAGGCAACACCGTAGGTATACATTTAAGACCATAATTAAGAACTTTCATTTGTTCTTTAGACAAAGACACACCAGAAATATTATGTACAATGGAGATATTGTCACACTTAGAAACAATAGTTGCATCAGTTGTTTCAACCACATTACTATAACCAGTAAACAAAGAGCCATCATAAATATCTTGTACAGCATTAATAACAGTCACATTAGTACCATTTATTTATCTTGTTGCCGTTAAAGTTATGTCCCTCTCGGTTGCCAAAGTTGCCAGACTGAAATCTCCCTCTTTTCCATTCATTCTGTTCTTCCTGAAACTGCTGGTTCCCTCTCCGAAAATCAGTAGTTAATCTAGAGGGATTTTGAGCCGCTGGTAATGCTGGAACTTGTTCTCCTTCACCAACGCCATTAGAAGAAAAACCCAAAACATCTGACGCAAACAACATGCTCCTAGAAGGTGCTGGTGATTTCTTAAAGGGACCAGAGCCTTTATTTCAATGGAAATGTGTTGGTAAGTGCCATAAAAAGGCATGATTAGTTTCATAGTCCTTTAAGTCTCTTTTCAATTTTGTACATTTCCGATCAATCAGTTCTTTTTCGTATTTACCTAAACCAGTATTGATGTCCGCTAAAAACTTATCAAACTGCATAGATGAAAGCCTTTTTGATAAATCATTGTAGGCAGCTCTAATGTCTTCCTTAAGTTTATTTTGTTTCACCCAATCTCGTTCTAATAGAATGGAAATCCATTCTAAGGTGCAACGGTGAGCTGCCAATAACCACTTCTTAGAAAATTGCACATCCATTTCATCAGACATATCAAAAGGTGTAGAGGGACTTTTAAAAGCTCTTAGTCCCCTGGGTGTAATGTCCAAATCAACATATCTTTGCAAGCTTAACAAGTTAAAATATACAGCAGTCTCTTTATGCAGCAACTGTTCCAACTTACTCATTAGAGCGCTCGATTCACCCGAAGGGAACCAGACTGTCCCACAGAAGCAAATGGATCATTCACTCTAGAATTTCTTGCTTGTTCAAGCCTCTCAAAAAAATGTGGAGTTGAAGAAACACCCGCTGAAGCAAAAGTATTAGCAGCTATAGAACCAGCCATGCCTGCAACATTCTGGTGCATTACAAAACTGTCCATGGTTTTTTGACTACCATCCAGAGTATCATCCCTTAAAAGTCTAGGGATCCCAAACGACGATTCATTTGCCATAAAAAACTGATACTGAACATTATATCAACCAAAAGAAAATAAAAACTGAAGACCACAGACGAAAAATCCACTATATACACTCAATTTATTGTACCTCTAGCGCTTTGGCAAATGCCTTCAAGAAGTATAAAACATCACATAACCAACACAGTTTAAATACCCTAATACATCAAGGAATTAAACAATCAACATTAATCAATTAATCAATAAACATTAAGAAACCTCATCAAATTAAAAGCCTCCAGTTACATTCTACATTCAGACCCTGAGGAAATAAAGTGTCATATTTCAAAATGAAAATACTTTTTTATACAACAACTTCTTTTTATACAGATGATCAGAAAATACACCTTTATCAATATGTTCTAAGACTTTTTCAGTTTTTATTTTCTTTTGGTTGGTATAATAAGGATATGGTTACTGTCAGCTACCTGTCAGGTGCCAGGATCCGCCACATAACCCACGCACTTAGGTCACTCCGCAACAAGTACAAATATAACTCTGTCATTGTCCATGCTGGTGTGAACGACCTGAGATGTACCTCCCAGGACTACATGAAAAGAGACATGGAGGAGCTCTCTGATCTTGTAGCCCAGGCAGGTATGACCCTAGCCCTGAGTAGCATTCTGCCATCACCCAGAATGATGCCACAGTACAAGGACAAAATGATTGACTTCAACAATTGGCTAAGCTTCTGATGCCATTCTAAAGGGATACAGTATCTGTCTGCCTGGGATGACATGGTCGACAGACCAGGATGCTTTGCCAGAGATGGCCTGCACCTGTCATCCCTGAGATTCTGGATACTGGCTAAGGTTCTTGCCACCCCTATAGTGCCTTTTTTAGGCAAGGTTCAAATGACAAATTCACCACCATAACAGGAACAGGCAAGCAAAAACTGAGGGTGATGCTACTCAATGCTAGAAGTCTAAATCTTAAAATGCACTCACTTGAGGCACTCCTTATAATGGATAACATCGATATCTGTGCAGTGACTGGGACCTGGTTCAAGGCTCCAGAGAGCACCCCTGCACTACCAGGCTATAACTCATACCACACTTTTCGGCCATGTAACCTGGACTGGAACACCAAAGGCGGAGGTGTGTCCATATTCATTAAGGATATCCACACCTCTAGGCTAGTTGCTCGGCATAATGCAGCCGAGGTTATCCAAGTGCAACTAACTCTGGGCAAAACTGCAATCCAAATTGCAGCTTGCTGCAAATCACCCACCATGCCCCAGGATTCCCACTCCTCTTTTCTTGATGTACTGAAAAATATTAGGGTTCAACTAAACACCCTAATAATGGGTGATTTAAACTACCCCACCATTAACTGGGAAAACTACTCATGTACCAACTCCTTTGCTCAATGCTTTCTGGAATTCATAAACTCCAATGCCCTGGATCAACTTATCCACATCCCCACCAGGGGCAACAATATCCTAGATCTAGTCATTAGCAACATGAGTGATCGATGTTCCACACCTGAAGTCAACGCCTCATTGGTCCGATCCAACCATAAGCTAATTACCCTAGATATCCACATCCTGCCCCCACCCCCATTAAGGAAACCATGGTAAAAATTTCTCCAAAGCCAACTTCATGCTTCTTAGGACAGAAGTGGTGAACTTCATGACACCCATGCAGATGGACAATGCAGTTACGACTACTGAATCCTACATAATTGGACTTTATAAGCATTTACATGAGTGCATGGATCATGCTATCCCAAACAGAACCAAGATGCTTTCCTCCAAAAAAAGGAAGCCAATCTGATGGTCCCCTACCATAAACAAACTGTACAACAGAAGAAAGAAACTGTTGCAAAAGGGAGTAAAATCCCATGAGTGGAGGAGCTCCCTGGTTAACCTCAATAAGAAGCTGCAATCCCTGATAAAATCCTCCAAAGCTAGTTATGAAAACAAAATCGCCACTGATTCTAAAGACAGCCACAAAGCATTCTATAGCTATGTCAAGATTCTCAATGGCAACACTCAGATCTGCTCTGAGTTACAGCACAATGGCACTAAATCTATAGACCCAGTTGATATTGCCAACATCCTGGCAGATAGGTTCAGTGCTAACTTTACCCCCCTCTCACCCCCTAAAGAGCCCATCTCTATACTGGAAGAATGCAAAGTTCCTGTAATTACAGCTGCACAGGTAAAAACCACACTCTCCAAAGCCAATAACACAGCATCCATGGGACCAGACAACATCCCAGGCTGCGTTCTACATGAACTACAGAATGAACTAGCTAAGTACCATGTTCAATCATAGCCTCACCTCAGGCTTTGTGCCTGCTGAATGGTGCACAGCGATGGTTATCCCACTCCACAAGGGGGGAGCCAGCACAGATCCCGGGAACTAATGCCCCCTTAGCCTGATGAGCCTGGTCTGCAAGGCCATGGAACATATCATCATGGAACTTATAAACAAAGACATTGGTAGTTTCCAAACTCTGGACCCCACCCAGTTCGGGTTTGTAAAAGGCAGATCATGTCTCCTAAACCTAATAGACTTCTTTGAAGCAGTCACCAAAGCCGTAGACAAGAGTAAGGTGGTCCACACAGCCTATCTAGATCTTGCCAAGGCTTTCGACACCACCCCCCACTCTGGAATTATAGATAAACTCACTAAACTAAGTATAAATCCCTATGTCACAAGATGGGTTGCCAACTGGCTCACTGACAGAACCCACACTGTGAAAGTAGCAGACTCCAAATCCGACTTCAGACCAATGACAAGTGGAGTACCACAGGGTTCAGTCCTGGGTCCTCTCCTGTTTGGTATCTACTTCTCTGAATTACAGGCTAACACAGAAGGTCTTTGGCTAACAAAGTTCGCAGATGACTGCAAACTAGGAGCAATAATCGAAACTCCTAACGATGTGGACATCATACAAAAGGGCCTCACTGAGACAGATGCCTGGTGTCAAAGCCATGGCCTTAAGCTCAATGCTAAAAAGTGCATTGTCATCCCCTTTGGTAAAAACTTTGTACCCATGAACTACAACATAGGCAGTAGTATACTTAACACCGAAAGTGTGATAAGAGACCTTGGGACACAGGTGGACAGTAATCTCTCCTTTGATAATCACATCACCACAATAGTCAGGAAATCCTTCTATATGGCACACCTCATCACAAAAGGTTTCTCATCCAGAAAAAAAGAGGTCATTGTTCCCCTCTACTCATCACTCATTAGCCCCATTATAGAGTACAACACCCCTTTTGGTATGTACCTCACAAGACATCTACAACAGCTGGAAAGGCCGAAGAAATACCTCACAAAGAGGATTACCAGTCTCAAACAGATGCCCTATGCAGACCGTCTAAAAAAACTCCAGCTTTACTCCATCGCATATCGTCTACTCAGAGGTGATCTCTGCCTAACATACAAAGCTATGTCAAACCCAGAGCTGTTGGACATGCTCCACTTAAAGAAATCCCAATCCCTCCAAGCTACACACTCTAGGGACCTAAACCTTGTCACCACAATAAACAGGACGTGCTGGAGGGATATATTTCTGCCCCAGAGACTTCCCATACTCTGGAATAAACTACCTATCTATATCAAACAAAGCTCCTCATTAGCACTCTTCAAGAAAAATCTTCATGATTGGATGAGAAATAGGAAATTCATCCCGGGGATCACCTCTGTGGCTCTGCTCGACAGTGACACAGGAAAATAATTTTCTTGGGTGGCAAAAGCCAGGGTACCTTTTTGGCTGGGCTTGTATAGGCCCCAGGGCCGATAGCCTAGTACCTACCTATGAACCTATGATGTTTTGAGTTGTAGGTGATGATTTTACTTCCAGCTACTTCATACTCTGCAGTAAATCACTTCAAGGTGTGCTGGACATCACAGTCTCTTGTGTTACATAGAACAGCATCACCTGCAAAAATCAAAATTGCAACCCAGTCTTCACAAACCTGAAAGGTTTCTCTCCTAGTCTAGAGCCAGCTTTCAGAAGAGACCATATGCAGGTATAGGAATGCTCACATTTCCCTGTGCAGGTACAATTTATTTGGAGTTTATGCCAATAAATGAGAGGGTCACCTCAATGTGACTGAGAGTAGCATATCCTTAACATCTTTTCAGAAAATGTGGTCTTCTCAGAGACCATAACTCTGAAATTTAAAAGGGTATCATCTCTAGATTCTGTAGCTCTGGTGGTAGATATCAAAACTCATGTGTGAAATGATGGAGCTACCTGTAGGTGTGTGACTGGAAAGAAAGAAAGAGTTGATTGATCTAAACTATTGTGGTGAATTCTTGTTGGACTTCAGTGTTAGTTATGGACTGTACATAATAGACTATATGCTCATCTACAAGGGTGATTGTGTGCAGGTGGTATTAGAGCTGCTTGGGCCACAGGATTGGGCCACAGAAACATGACCAACTTTGAAGTCATGTCTTCAGATTTGGGGCCATAGTTTGGGACAGTGGGTGATAAGATGATCTGAGTTGGGAAATAATCATCATTTGGTGGAGAGATGGATCAAATGGAGGAATGCAATTAAACAGACTCTTGAAATCCAAATGTGTAGTGAGGGTATCCTAGGAACACCTCCCTGAAGCTTCTGTGTGGAATGAGTCCATGCACCATCTTCTAAATAGCATTTATAATCTGGGTACAGAGATCAGTGATGGGTTTACAAGAATCAGTGATAAAACATTAGCCTTGTTTGGCCTGTCTTGCAGTTACCCTAAGACTTACTAGTTGACATAACCAGTGAGGGAAGTTGACAGGTTAAAGAAAGAGGTCTTCTGGTTTGCATGCACTGTGCTTCTTGAGTTGGGATCTTTTCCCTGGATGCTCTGTGTGTAAACCATTGAAAAAGTTAATACAAGTAGATAACTTGGTGAATGTTTTTCATAAAAAAAGGGAAAAAGTGTCAGAAATTTGGGAGAAGGCAATAAAGACAATAAAAAGACCTGATCAGAGTAAGACCCATTTTAATGGACTGGTGGATAAAGCATACATGCAGAATCTATGGTAGTATGATGATGTTTTGTAAGAAGAAGAAAAAAGTGATTTGTTGGAACAGTTGAAAGATAAGATTCTAGAATAGAATGGTTTTACTAAAGACTGTGAAATGCTGGCCAATATCAGCTGAGTATTTGATTTAATATGAGAGGGAGGGAGAGAGATAAAGCGAGAGGAAGAGAATGATAGAGAAAGTGCTGTAGAAACTGTGACAAGTGGGTATAAATTGGTACTGGTTGGAGGACAGTTGTTTGTGATGGATTAGAATTATTCAACAGTCATATTAAGAAACCATTCATGATTTGTCTGTGGAATGAGGGAGTGAGAGGACTGAGGTTTAAGCTGCAGTTCACCATTTCCTGCATCATTAAAACTTACTGAAAAGGAAAATTATCAATGCCTTAAAATCATGATGAGGCATTTGAGATAATAAGAATTCTCGAAGAGACTTTCATAACTAAGCATGCAATAAATGTCAAAGATGATTGAGTTGAAAAGCCTATTTTAACATGAAACATCACCTGGTTTGCAAAAGTGACTTCTGGTACAAGAAGATTGGACAGACTGAAAAGCATGACATGAACTAGATGGTTGAGGGAAATAAATGATTACAAATTTTGCAGTAATAAGTAAAATTGGACAACAGGAAGGTACATATTGGTAGGTTCCAGCTGAAGGCAAAACATTATTTATAATGTTTTCTTTATTAAGTTTATCATAAAGGTGAACATTTCTTAGAAGATGACTGAAATGGAAACTTGCATAATGTAATAGACTGGTCACGGATGGACAAAAAAGGGGTAGATGACAGTAAGTCTCATTTAGATGATATAAAATTTATTTAAATTCTGTTCGTTGTTGAATGTGCTATAAAGGCAAATTTTTTTGCTGCCAATTGATCACCATTTGGTTGTAAGTTGGAGTACATGGCCAGGGAAGTGCCTGGACTATCAAGGAGACCCAGACTAATGATGAGGGTATTCTGGGAACATCTAACAGATGTTTCTATGCAAGATGATTTCAGCTTCCAGCTCGAAAAGAGCTTCTCCTATATCCTGTAGGTTTGGGGAAAAGTAGTCTGAATGGATCCTATTCAAAACTTCAGTAGCTGAAGAGGTCATAAAGAGGTGTGGCCAGAAGGTGGATGAGGATTGTATAGTGACAATCCTAGGAGCCAATGGTAGGCATCAGACCCGTGGAAGCTCTTACTTTAAGAAAAGAAGCCTAGTTAGTAGGGATGTAGTGGATTGTGAGTTTGAACATTAGGCACTGAAAACTCAGAAATGCAGATGCTCTAGCAGTTATTGAAATGAAGACCTTAGTGTGTATGAGGAGCTTGGTGAAGCCATTGGAGAAAGATTTTCAGATGGCTTCAAAAAATTCTGGTAACACATCAAATGGCTCAGGATGGATGGCTGGGGCATTGCCATAGCTGTTTCCACCAAAACTGGAGCAACCCTGTACCAGATACGAACACTGATGAAAGCTGCAACACTCTCAGGAACTACCAAATCCAATGTATATGAGAAGGCAATACTAGAAGTAACTTGTGAGAGTGGGTCCATTTCTGCTGATGTGGTCACTATGATAATTAAACAACTCTGCACCGGTTCAGGCTACATGAGTGAATGAACTCTAGGAAAAAATGCTGAAAGCACTTGATGTTGTTGAGATATTGTGATTAACGTTCCTTTTCAATATTGCCTAGGAAGCAAAGAAAGTACCTCTAAATTGGCAACCTGGAGTGGTGGTCCCCATTTTCAAAAAAGCAGTACAAAAGTGTCTGTTCAAGTTATAGCAAGATCAGACTCTTCAGTGTCTTTGAGGATACAGATGCTAGAGTTATCTGACTTGTCAACGACTAACTAGTTTACAGATAAATGGATCTAATATTGCATTTGGCTTTTACTCTATTACACTTGTTTCACAGAAACAAGCTTCACACATGCTTCAAAGTCTGAAGAGCAATGGATCAATATTTTTCGTCCCAAAGAGTAAAGACAGGCTACTCCCCAATACCAACCTTTACAATGTTTTTCATTCTGTTATTGGTTAAGGAAGACTAAAAGGTATCTCATCTGTCAATCAGTGTGAAACCTACTTGCACCTGATACTTTGCTGACAATGACAAACCACAGGCCATATGTTTTTTCCCATGGTCTTTCTCAGATCCCTAGGAGGTCCTACTCCACCTTATAGAAACAGGGAAGTATATGATTTTTCAGATTGTGTTGCAAGTATTTACATTAAGCATTTTTAGATCTAAATGCTAGATGCAGCACAACTGACCTATTGTTTGCAGTGCGACAGATAGTTGAGAAGACTCTAGAGATGAGGAAAGAGTTCAACTGGGCATACCTAGACTTGAAGAAAGCATATGACAAGGTCCCAAGGAAGCTGAGCTGGGCAGTACTGTGGTGGTTCGAATTCCCAGAAACATTGGTAGAATTAGTGCAGCCTATATAAAAGGACCCAATGACTCAAGTACGAAGTGTTCAGCCTCACAGATGGGCTATATACAATATATATACATACATTATATATAGTGCAGCCTATATACAAGGACCCAATGACTCAAGTACGAAGTGTTCAGCCTCACAGATGGGCTCCCAGTGGGAGTGAGGTATACACCAGAGTTCAGCTCTGAGCCCATTGCTATTCATACTGGTGATGGACTACATTAGCAAACAGGTTGGAAGGGACAGATCAGTGAAGTTGCTGTATGCGAATGATGCGGCATTACAGGCAGACTCTGAACAATAACTCCAGCAAAGTATAGAGCAATGGAATGCAAACCTGAAGGCACATGGGATGAAACTAAGCACAGATAAGACAGTGGTAATGGCAGCAAACTGGGGAAATCAGAAGATGTTGAGAATTGAGATAGAAGGGAAGACAGTGGAACAGGTAAACAGCTTTAAGTATCTGGGAGGGGTGGTTGAGGAGAAGAAGTCTGAATGAAGAGGACAAAGCTAGAATCAGAGGGGCTGCAGCCAACTAGCATAGAGTGTCAGGTATAGTCTATGATAGAAGAATGCCAAAGAAGCTGAAAAGTAAGGTGTCCAAGACAGTGGTGGGAGCAGTACTACTGTATGGTACAGAAACCTGGGCAGTAAAGGCAGAGCAGATGAAGAAGGTAAAGGCGATGGAAATGAAGTGCCTGAGAAGGGTGGTAGGATGCACTCTGTGGGACAGATGAAGAAATGAGGACATAAGAACAGACAAGAAGGTAGGTCCAATTGCAGAAAAGTTCAAAGAGAACAGATTATGGTGGTTTGGACATGTGCAGAAAATCAGAAGACAGTCTGGTGAAGAAGATTTGGGACAAAGAGGAAGAAGGTAAAAAGAAATGAGGACATCCAGCAAAGAGGTGGATGGATTGTGTGAAAGAAGATCTGCGACAGTCAGGCATGAGTGTCGAAGAAGGCAGGAGTGTGGCATTGAATCGAGAGAGATGGAGACAGTTAGCACAATTCCCCGACCCCATGTAGAAAATGGGGGAAAAAAGGGGGCTGATGATGATGATAATGATTTTTATATCTAAAGAAGGCTTTATACTCAAATTGCTCATTTTTTAATATAAAGAAGCCATTATACACTTGACAAAAGCACTCATTCCCCCATTTTCTTCTTTATTGTTACTGAACTTTATCTTTACTCTTAAGTGCATAGACTTTAGTAGCTATATGAGTAACACTGCTTAGCTAGTCTTCAATAAAGATGAAAAGGTTATTAGGGAGAAAATGGCTCCGTTGATTCGTTGATTGCTTTAAAAGATTCCAGCTGTGCCACGGCCAAGATTTTCTTTTTAATTTTGATTTTTAACTATACATCACTTCTGTTCTTTGTTTAGATACTTTCATATAATTTATATATATATATATATATATATATATATATATATATATATATATATATATATATGTAAATATATATGGGTCTACCTGACAAGGTCGACAAGCCACAACATCGACAACCAGTTTACCGACACCACATAACCGACAGTTCAAAAACACGAAACCTCACATGCCCGACAACGAAATCACTGACACCACATAACCGACAGTTCACAAACACGAAACCTCACATGCCCAACACACCATAATAACGACAATCAACAAACAAAATAAATCCCCTGTCCAAAAAGCACACACACAACACAAGCACACCAAAATCCTTACAAACCCACACTAAACCTCACATACACAACTATCTACAACCTTAACCCAAACCCTAACCCTAAGGTCCGTCACTATCACACACTTACCTAACCCGCGCCCTAACCCTAACTCACTTAACCCACCCCTAACCCAAAGACTATCACTACCGCACACTTACCTAACCCGCGCCCTAACCCTAACTCACTTAACCCACCCCTAACCCAAAGACTATCACTACTGCACACTTACCTAACCCGCGCCCTAACCCTAACTCACTTAACCCACCCCTATCCCTACAGACCGTCAATATCGCACACTTACCTTACTCGCACCCTAACGTCCGTCACTACCGCATACTTACACAGCCTTTTCCCATGTCGGTGTTCTCAGCGTCGGTGTTTTCATCCGTCGGTCTTCTCAGTTGTCGATCTTCTGGCGTTGGTGTTCTCAGTGTCGGCGTGCTGAGCTGTCGACGTTGTCAGGCGGACCCATATATATATATATATATATATATATATATATATATATATATATATATATATATATGTATACACACATATGGGTATATCGTGTATGACTGCCCTAATATAACTGTAAAACACCGACAAAATAACGATTTCCTGTCTTGATATTAAAACTGAAATCCCCTATAATACTAGCCTCAAATTTGTCTGAAAAGTGACAGTGCTATGGGAAAGTTTTAAAGACCTTACAGTGTAGAGTTATGGTGGGGGGAAGGGACAGCATTAGGGTTAGCACCCATTACTAAGGAGGGCAGGGGGGCTCCACCTGCCCCTTTCCCTAACCCTAACCCTACACCTTAAGGTCATTAAAATCTTCCTGTAACACTGTCACTACACAAGACAGACTCATTAACAAACACACACAAACAATGCTACATCAATCCTCTAACCTCACCTAACCTAACCCTTGCCCTTACCCTAAAATACACAAACATATACACAAACACACAACATCCATCCTTCACAAACCTCTGACCTTAAGACTAACTCACATACACAAACACACCCACACACACACACACACACACACACACACACACACACACACACACACACACACACACACACACACACACACACACACACACATTCTCACTCTCTCAACCCCACTTACCTGTATCACCATTCCGTACTATCAACATATCCACCAGTCAATCATCCACCCCTTTGACATAAAATCACACCCCTACATTTTTCAAACAAACACACATTTCTTTAGATGCAGGGGAGCTATATATATATATATATATATATATATATATATATATATATATATATATATATATATAGATAGATAGATATCTGTGTGTGTGTATGGGATTTACTTTTGTTTATCGAAACTTGTCAATTCAAAAACATTTTCGTGAATACCAGTTCACTGAACAGGTAAAATAAAAAACTTAAAAATAAAATATTGCAAAGGCAGTTTTGCAGTGGGGGCAAGCCCCACTGCACCCCCTACACCCCCACTACTTTATATATACTAACTCCAAGATCGCACTATAGTGGGGAAAGAGGTATATTCCCTTATCCCCAATGTAGCGTGCTTCAGTGCTGCAGTGTTTCTTTTTTTTTGTCTGACCAGTTCGGTGAACCAGTATTTGTGAAAGTGCGCTTTCATTGAAGTATAAGCTGGGAGCCATTATTAACTCCCCAAGTGATGCAGACATCCTACAGAAAGGCCTCACTGAGACCAATGATTGGTGTTGAAACCATGGCCTTAAGCTTAATGCCAAAAAATGCAGCGTCATCCCCTTTGGGAAAAACTCAGTTCTCACTAATTACCACATTGAAGGGAGCCCACTGAACAATGAAGGCGTTATAAGAGATCTGGGGACACAGGCTAACAGCACCCTCTCCTTCAACCCCCACAATGTCACTGTGGTCAGAAAGTCCTTCTATGTGACACATCTCATTACCAAGGGTTTTGCATCCAGGAAGAAAGAGGTCATCATCTCTCGCTACTCTTCCCTCATTAGGTCAATCATCAAGTATAATGCCCCATTTGGCATGTACCTCACTAGACACATGCAACAGCTGGAAAGGCCACAAGAGTACTTCATGAAGAGGATCCAAGGCCTTAAACACATGTCGTACACAGACAGACTCAAAAATCTCCAGCTATTCTCTGTCTCATATCGTCTACTAAGAGACGATCTCTGCTTGACTTACAAAGCCATGTCTGACCCAGCTCTGTTAGAAATGCTACATCTAAATAAATCCCAATCCCTCTGCACCACATGCTCCAGAGACCTCAACCTCATTACCACAATCAACAGAACATACCAGGAATAGGTTCATAACCCAGAGACTGCCCATGCTCTGGAATAGACTTCCCATACATGTCAAGCAGAGCACCTAACTGGCCCTCTTCAAGAGAAATCTTGATGAGTGGATGGGAAATAGAAAGTTCAACCTGGGGTTCACTGCAGTGGCTCTACTTAATAGAGATACTGGGAACTAATGTCGGATGGCACGATGTCAGGGCACGTCTATGGGCTAGGCTTGTAAAGGCTCCAGGGCCATTAGCCTAGTACACACCTATGAACCTATGAACCTAAGTGCACTTTTGCATAATTGGGATCGTTGTCACCTCACCGCAAGATGTTGTCCCATTCGATTCTCAGCTAGAACGTCTTCTGTGTGGAGGCATGCGTGAATGGGCGTGCCTTCGTTGAAGATTGTGCGTCAGGGCTGGTAACTCGGCACGTAAAAATACACTACCAAACATTAGCGGACCGGAGTTCCGCTGTGGCGACCCCTAACTGGGATAAACCGAAAGACACAACAACTTTTGTTTTTCAAAATGATGAGTTTTGAAAAACAAAAGTAGACCCATATATAAATATATATATATAGACATACACAGAAAAAAAACTCCATCCCTCTTCCAACAATGGGCAATCAATCCATCCTTCATCATCTGCCATCCAATAGTAAATCTCAGGTCACTTTCTTAATGAAGATTTGCGAGATAGAGACAGCTTTAGCCCCCCCCCCCCCAAAAAAAAAAAAAAAAAAAAAAAAACTAGAAGAGTGTAAGGAGCTATGGGTAGGAAAGTGTGGCATATTTTGGATATTCTTCTATTTTGCTGGCATGATTACAGGGCCTACATCTATTCCATCTAATTCCTTCCTAAAAGCAGCTTGCAGAGGAGGTGTTACTGTTTCATTGAAAGCTCTCATCATCACTTTGTTCTGGATATGACATAATCGTGTACTACTAGGAACACTAATTCTTTGGCTAGTCATTATCAAATCAGCTCCCTTAACTGTATCAACAGAATGTTATGACTGAAATGGTTAAAGCTTTATATACTAAAAAAATCTACCAGCTACTCCACATTGCTCAACTGATAAGTGTTGCCTTCTGTTGTGGTGCATTTTAGAGATTCTTGGTTCATAGAAAAGCCATAGTACAACTAGTTACATTGATTGAAGTTATCTGGCTGTTTGGACAAATACCAATGGAAAATTTGTAAGTGGTAGATAGATAAATAGATAGCTAGATAGATAGATAGATAGATAGATAGATAGATAGATAGATAGATAGATAGAAAGACAGATAGATAAATAGATATTTTGAGATAAGCAGAGTGGGCCACAAGGTTCTATTTTCAGCCATAAAAGAAGAAGCATGCACACAAAAATTCTGTAACATTACTGAAGAAAACAGAAACAATTAAAATGCACATTAGACACAATATAGTAGTAAATGAAGCAAGTACAACATTAAGCAGCTGCAGCAAAGTATTTCATTAAACTGACCTTAGAAATAGAAAGATCAATGACAATATACCCCATACTTGAAAAAATATCTTAAAGCATATGACACTAAATTATAAATAAAAAGTCATCCAAATGCTAATTAAGCAGCAATATAAGAAATTAAGTTATATTATTTTTAGCAATACATTGTTAAATGCATGCCCCATATGATACTCCCAAGCATGCTTAAGAGCAGCCCAGATATGATAGAAAGAATGGAATTTTATCAATGAGCAAGAAGTGTGTTTTGCTAAAATGAAAATTGAATGCAGTATGTATTTATTTAATATCACTTAAAAGTAATATAAAAAAGAAGAACATTCTGAAATGCCCTTGTTCTTCTTTACATTCACACATTTTAGAAATAATCAGCTCTTTATATATCATCTTTGAAAATGTATTCTAGTTGTTTTATAAAAATCTAATGCATGTTTAGGATATACAGTAAAATTGCAATGTGACAGTGTAGCAATAGTGTCAGTATTTGTAGCTAGCATGTATTTAATATAACTACAGTAAACAAATGCTATAATAAATATCTGTATAAAATAAAATAAACATAAATTTCCAAAATATACCTTGATAAAGAGATAATTTAGAAATAGGGTGGCTCCATAACAGCTTTTAATTTTTTAATGTAATCAGGTCATGATTTCTTTAACCCAGCCACTTTGGATGCAAATCCAGCTGCTGGTCATGCACAAACCAATGCATTTCTTAGTGCCAGTCCCAAGCAGCCCGGATAAATGTGGAGGGTTATGTCAGAAAGGGCATCAAAAGTAAAACATTTGCCAAAAGAAATATGCGGACAACAATACAGATTTCCATACCAGATTGGTCGAAACCTGGATTAACAACAATCACCACCAGTGTCGTTAGCTGGTGGAAATTTGGTTACTGTTAGCTGAAGAAGAAGGAGGAGAAGAGCGGGAAGGAATGCCTGAAGGCAGGAAGAGAAGAGGGAGGTTAGGAGTATGGTAGTGAGGGTAGGAACTTAGAATGTTGGCAGTATGACTGGTATAGGGAGAGGGATAGCTGATATGATGTCGAGAAGGAAGGTTGATATGCTGCACGTGCAAGAGACCAGATGGAAGGGGATTAAGGCCAGGTGTATTGGAGGTGGGTTCAAATTGTTGTATCATGGTGTTGATGGGAGTAAAAAAATGGGGTAAGGGTAATCCTGAAGGAACAGTTTGAAAAGAGTGTTTTGGAGGTGAAAAGAGTGTTGGATAGAGTAATGTTTATGAAGCTGGAAATCAATGGTGTGATGATTAATGTTGTTAGTGCATAAACTCTGCAGTTTGGGTGTTCAATAGATGAGAAAGAAAAATTTTGGAGTGAGTTGGATGAAGTGGTGGTGAGTGTACCCAAGGGTGAGAGAGTGGTGATTGGAACAGATTTCAATGGACATGTTGGTGAAGGGAACAGAGGAGATGAGGAAGTGATGGGTAGGTATGGTGTTAAGGAGAGGAATGCAGAAGGTCAGATGGTGGTGAATTTTGTGAAAAGGATGGACATGGCTGTGGTTAATACATATTTTATGAAGAAGGCAGAACATAGGGTGATGTACAAGAGTGAAGAAAGATGGACACAGTTGTATTATATCCTATGCAGGAGGGGCAGTCTGAAGGAGAGTGGAGACTGAAAAGTGGTGACAGGGGAAAGTGTAGTTTGGCAGCATAGAATGGTGGTCTGTAGGATGATGCTGGTGATCAAGAAGAGGTGGAGGAGGAGTGTGAGGGCAGTGCCAAGGATCAAATGGTGGAAGTTGAAAATGGGTGATTGTGAGATGGAGTTCAGGGAAGAGTTACCAAATAGCTGGGTAACTACAGCAGAGCTGGTAAGGGAGACAGCTAGAAAGGTGCTTGTTGTGACATCTGGACAGAGGAAAGAGGACAAGGAGACCTGGTGGTGGAATGAGGAAGTACAGGAGAGTATACAGAGAAATAGGTTAATGAAGAAGAAGTGGGATTGTCAGAGACATGAAGAAAGTAGACAGGAGTATAAGGAGATGATTCAGATGATGAACAGAGAGGTTGTGAAGGCTATGGATAAGGTGTATGGAGAGTGTATGAAAGGTTGGACACTATGGAGGGAGAAAAGATCCTGTAACAATTGGCTAGAGAGAAGGACCAAGCTGGGAAAGATGTGCAGCAGGTAAGGGTGATAAAGGATAATGAGAGAAATGTACTCACAAGCAAGGAGAGTGTGTTGAGCAGATGGAAAGAGTATGAGGGGCTGATAAATGAA
Source organism: Protopterus annectens (assembly GCF_019279795.1). Classification (NCBI taxonomy): domain Eukaryota; kingdom Metazoa; phylum Chordata; order Ceratodontiformes; family Protopteridae; genus Protopterus; species Protopterus annectens. The sequence goes on from NC_056739.1 coordinate 470,354,525, forward strand.
GATAATGAGAGAGAGAAGGTTGGATGATGTGGGAATAATGAATCTGGAAGTGCAATGGATTAGAAAGGAGGAAGTAAGGACAGGAATGAAGAATGGAAAGGCTGTTGGTCCAGATGACATACTTGTGGAAGCATGGAGGTGTTTAGGAGAGATGGCATTGGAACATTTAACCAGATTGTTTAATGAAATCTTGGAAAGTGAGAGGATGCCTGAGGAGTGGAGAAGAAGAGTTTTGATACTGATTTTTAAGAATAATGGTGATGTACAGAGCTGTAGTAACTACAGAGGGATAAAACTGATCAGTCGCAGCATGAAGTTAGGGAAAGAGTAGTTGAAGCTAGCCTAGGCTAAGAAGGGAGGTGATGATTAGTGAGCAGCAGTATGGTTTCATGCTGGGAAAGAGCACTACAGATGCAATGTTTTCTCTGAGGGTGTTGATGGAGAAGTATAGAGAAGGTCAGAAGGAGTTGCATTATGTCTTTGTGGACCTAGAGAAAGGACATGACAGGGTGCCTAGAGAGGAGTTGTTTTACTGAATGAGGAAGTCAGGAGTGACAGAGAAGTATGTAGGAGTGGTTCAGGATATGTATGAGGGTAGTGTGACAGTGGTGAAGTCTGCAGTAAGAGTGAAGGGTGCATTTAAGGTGGAGATGAGATTACTTCAAAGATCAGCTCTGAGCCCTTTCTTATTTGAAATGGTGATGGATAGGATGACAGATGAGATCAGACAGGAGTCCCTGTGGACTAAAATGTTTGCAGATGACATTGTGATCTGTAATGAGAGTAGGGAAAAGGTTGAGGAGACCCTGGAGAGGTGGAGATATGCTCTAGAGAGGAGAAGAATGAAGGTCAGCAGCACTAAGACAGAATATATGTGTGTGAATGAGAGGGAGGATAGAGGAATGGTGAGGATGCAGGGAGTAGAGTTGGCGAAGGTGGATGTGTTTAAGTACTTGGGATCAACAATTCAGAGTAATGGTGAGTGTGGAAGAGAGGTGAAGAATAGAGTACAGGCAGGGTGGAGTGGTTGGAGTAGAGTGTCCAGAGTGATTTGTAAAAGACTGTTACCAGTAAGAGTGAAAGGGAAGGCATACAAGAGAGTAGTGATACCAGCTATGTTATATGGGTTGGAGATGGTGGCATTGACAAAAAGGCAGGAGTCAGAGCTGGAGGTGGCAGAGTTAAAGATGTTATGATTTACATTGGGTGTGGCAAGGATGGATGGGATTAGGAATCAGTATATTAGAGGCTGGACGGTTTGGAGACAAAGCCAGTGAGGCAAGATTGTGTTGGTTTGGATATGTGCTGAGGAGGGATGCTGGCTATATTGGGAAAAGGATGCTAAGGATGGAGCCAGGTAAGAGGAAAAGAGGAAGGCCTAAGATAAGGTTTATGGATGTGGTGAGAGACGACATGCAGGTGGTTGGTATGACAGAACAAGATGAAGAGTATGGAAGAAATGGAAACAGATGATCTGCTGTGGTGACTCCTAATGGGAACAGCTGAAAAAAGAAGAAGAGTAATCAGATCGTGACTTCTGATGGCAGTCAAATGCAAATGTTGCTTTAGTTCTTCTTATAATAATTTATCTTAGTCTCTAGTTCTATTGAGTGTAGAGGTATCTGCAGTGCCAGGAATTTAAGGAGCCCTTCACAACCCTTACTATGGGTAGAAAGAATTTACAACATTATAGTGTACAGAAGCATTTAAATGTTTTAATAAATGGGAATAAACACTCTTTTAGCCTCCCATATAAAATATATGTTGATAAGGGCATGTACGTAAACACACACGCGCACACACACACACACACACACACACACACACACACACACACACACACACACACACACACACACTCATTCCCATACACAGTAGGTTTACATGCTGAGAATGTCAAGTAGTTTTGAACCTTGAATGCTTGCACTCAGAATGTCAAATGCTGACATTATTGAATGCCTGAATCTGCTCCCATTCAGAATCCATGTTAGCACTTGGTTCTTCTAGGACTGGAGTGGTAGGTAGTCTCGATATTTGGTGTTTTCTTTTTCTGCACATGTTGGCATTAGGCATTCTGAATTTTGGTGCATGGTTTTGGATTTTGCTGTAGACGACATTCCTGGTCTTGAGCATATAATAATAAACCCATGCATTTTGGGGCTAGAACTTATCAAAGGCAGTTGATAAGATTAACATGGTGAAAATATGATCCACTATAGCTACTGCTTAGATTCCCAGAGTAATAAAAATATTGTTGCAAATGATGTTCTTATTATTACTGAACTTAGGTTTTTATCCATCATATTTCTGGAATCATTTGCCGGTAGGAGTACTAAAATTGATAGTTACATGTTGAATGAGATCACATTTGGCTCATAAACCTGCCCTTTGATAACCTGCAAGGAAATGGCCAGTGCTGTTAAAACAATATAGAATCCTACAGGTACTGGTCCAGATGGACTAAATTGCTTCTTTTTATCTAATGATATTAATAATATACTCCCTTGCTTGCAGTTTTTTATTTCAAGAAACCTTAATAACAATTTTTCCCAAAGATTTGGAAGGAGGCAGTAGTGGCACCTATGCTCAATGGGGGTTCACCAACTGAAACTGACAACTATCATCCCATAAATTTGACATGTCTGATATGAATTTCTGACACATACTTTAATTCTAAGTAATGATATATACCAATATTGGAATACTGGAGGGAGGTCTTGTGCTTAGCTAATGTACTTAACTTGGAGCTTTTCTCCCTGGGCCTCCACTGAAAATGGAAATGTATCCAGTCAGACTATCCCAGTCAACATATGTAAAATAAAATAAATAAAATCATTTTAGCAGGTGATCTGATTAGATCAAGAACTCGTGGATGATGAGGTATGCTTAGATCTGGAAAAGGCCTTCAGTTCAGTCCCTCATTATGAGATCTTGAGAATTATGTGGAAAACATAGGGTGAAAAGATATATACAGATAGATAATTTATTGTCTAGTAAATAAAAAATGTATTGTCAAAATCAGGGTGGCACTATTATATGCAAATTAAATGGTTGCAAGGATACACAGGGATTGGTTTTGGGCCCTTTTGTTGCCATCTTTATGACAGACTTTCCCTGGCAAGCAATGTACTGGTTATTAAATTTGCAAACAACACAAAGGTTGAATCAGTAATTATTAATCTTAAGGATCAGCACTTTTTGTAGAGCTTTTGCATAATTTGGATTTTTTATCTAAGCCTAAAAAGTATAGAGCTCAATGAAAAAAAATAATTGAATAATATGATATTAAACATGGTTAATAGAACAAAAGACCTAGGAAGTAGGATAGATACACATTTGTCTTTTGAAGCACATTGGATGGAAGTTGTCAGGAAATGCTGCAGTATTATTAAATATATATTACAATCTCTTACCAGTAAAGAAAGTGCAGTTGTGTAAGCTTATCATAACACTGGACTGCAGTAGCCTTACTAGTATGGATTATATTCTGCATAGGATATAACAGCTGTCCAGCTTCCAAAGCTTCAGGGCAACTTCCACATGCCCAAACCATCAGTCATCTCGAGATAAGTGCAAAAAATCTGGACAAAACCTAAAATAATGGGGATACAAAGGCCCAAAAATAGGGACATATTTTAAATGTTGTTCTAATAAACTTAGAAAGTTGCTAGAATAACAGGATTTATGTTCACATTCATTTTCTGAAGGATATGAATTTGAAAATCAAATGTATTTCATTATTTAATGACTTCAGTCCTAAGTGATTTGCCTGAAAAACACATTTTTATGAGAACGAGGTCTAAAATATGAATCAAAAATCTGGACATGCTGTGAAAATCTGGACATTTGAGATTTATAACCATAACGTGCAGACCATGTATGTTTTTATTTGGGAGATACATACTGGTCATGACATCATACAATATCTCTCCCAATTAGCTTTGATGAAAAATTAGAATCAAGTACAATTTATAACCTGTGGCACTGTATTTTTGATATACACATTGTACAGGAATGACTTAATGGCTTATGCACAGTAAAGTTAAAACCCTAGTATAATGTTTATAGCATTTAAATATCTAGTATAATGTTTCCTGTTACTGCTCAGCAATATGTAACGTTTACTGTATTTGTTTTCTTTTTTGAGTCTGAATTGGCTTTTCAGAGCAGTACCAAACAGACTGCAGAGAAACAGCTTTGCTTTTCTAGAGTATATAATTATAAATATATAAATTATATATTATAAATTATCTATGGCATATTTATCCAGTCCTGATTCAGTTGTGTTTTCTTTTCCCCCTAGATGCTGTGAACTGCCTGAAATGTTCAGAGGATTTCTGGTCCAATGACAAGCGTGATATGTGCATTTCAAAAAGCCTAGAGTACCTGTCCTTTGAAGACCCTGTTGGAGCATTACTAGTTGTTTGCTCAAGCATACTAAGTTTGTTGACAGTTTCCATCCTCTACATTTTCATTAAGTTCAAGGACACTCCAATAGTCAAGGCTAACAATCGTGAACTCAGCTACTTTCTGCTACTGTCTCTTACACTTTGCTTCCTTTGTTCTTTTTTATTTATTGGCCAGCCCCTGAATCTGAACTGCATGTTTCGTCAAGCAGTTTTTGGTTTGACATTTTCTCTTTGTGTATCATGCATTTTAGCCAAGACTGTCACTGTGGTGATTGCCTTTAGTGCCACAAAGCCAGACAGCAGGTTAAAAAATTGGGTAGGATCCAGGGTATCCACTTCTATTGTCATCTTTGGAGCACTTATTCAGGTAATTATATGTCTTGTTTGGTTGTGTCTTTCTGCACCATTCCCGGAATTAAACAGGACTTCAAAAGATGGTAAGATAATCATTGAGTGTAATGAAGGTTCAGTGTTTGCCTTTTGGACAATGCTGGGATACTTAGGTTTGCTGGCAGCTGCCTCCTTTGTGGTTGCCTTCTTAGCAAGAAACTTACCTGGTAGCTTCAATGAGGCTAAGTACATTACCTTTAGCATGCTTGTGTTTGTCATTGTGTGGCTGTCATTTATACCTGCATACCTGAGCACCAGGGGGAAGTACATGGTGGCTGTGGAAGTTTTTGCCATCTTGGCTTCTAGTGCTGGAATGTTGGGTTGTATATTCTTACCCAAATGTTACATCATAATACTGAGGCCAGAACTGAACACCAGGGGATGTATGGTAGGGAAAGGTGAAGCAAAGCCATAGCATATAATAATTGATTTATAGCTTTATTTTTTTAAATAATTTAAAAAGTGCTTCTAGTTTATCCCTGAGATTTTTTCTTTAGAGTACACTATTGTATACTCAAATATGGTTCAATGTGGGGTTGACTTCATCGGCTGCAGTCTGTGATCTAGGACAATTTTTGCAAAGAACAGTAATAGAAAGCAGTAGTGAGTGCCACTCACAGCTGATAGAAAACTTTCCTGACTGGGTCTGCTATCATCAAATTGAAAAGGATGTACTGCTGACTCTGCAGCAAGCAGTGTTTTAATACACATGGGATAGACTAGTGTTTTTGTTCTGACAGCATTGTAAAAGTATTTTTTTATCATCCGGGCTACAGTAATCTCTGGCTTACTTAAGAAAAAAATGGGACAGTTTCTCTAGTAAAATTCCATTCCCATGTGTTGGGTGAGTGTGTGCGCTCTGTGTGTTTACATGTCCCTTTGTTTCTAAGACAGAGTGTGGCCTGAATTGGTGCCACTTCAGCCAGCAGCCCTTTTCCATGCAAAAGATATCTGTGCATAACATACATAAATTTCTGTCCACTGTGATCAGAAATGTTGAGCTCTGACATATGCTTTTCAAGACCTGTCCTCCTACTGACTAAATGAATATCCAGTTTTAATAGAAGTACATACTAGACGTAAGGGCCAGTGGAAGCAGTGTCTCCTGCATCTCCAAGAGGTCACTATGTCGAGGGGAAGTACTAAGTTTTGTATGAGGTATAAGGCAGCTCTTCTTCTGGTCACTAGCTACTTACAGTGTGCACTGCTTCACGAAAAGAGTATGAAATTAATCTGTGTTTCAAAGATGTGGCATTGAGAAAAGTGGTTTTGATGATGTTATTCATAAATTGTAGTACTAATATAAAGTAACAAAACTTCTTTGCTCTTCTTAAGATTAATAAACAAAGTTCATTTTATATTTATTGTTCTTAACTCATTGCATCCAACTGATGTCTCCAGGTGCATCTGTAGTTACCTCCTACTGTGCCACTAGGTGTCAAATATTGCCTGTTCTTACTTGTATTAATAATTTCAAAACTATGCTACATACAAGGTATCAGAATATTTTATCTTGAGACATACATGATGGAAAACCCAATTGTATTGATGTTTGACCTATGTCGATGACTTTTTGTTAGAATTGTAAGGTAATAACTTCATTTTTTAAAGTCTGAAGCCACGCCCACTTAAAGGTACACACTCAAAAGAGCTGTGCTGGAGGGAATGAGTTAAGGAAGGATAACATCTATTTATTCTTTATTTTTAAATGCAGAAATGCAAAACAGCACATGAAAAAGAATTTTATAATTATTATTCTTATATTTATTATTACTCATTTAGTTTTCAATTATAAATGCAGAATTGCATCTCCTTCCTCCTCCCAGTTTTTTAAGCTATAGTAATAATCTAGCTTAGGCTGCTGCAGCAGTGATCATAATGATGAACATAGCACACTTATGTAAGTAAACTTAGCATAACAATAGATTTTCGAATCATCACAGTTGCTTTAGTCACTCTCTCCCTCCTTTACACTTTTTTTACTCTAATATTTTGCCAGGGTGTGGACATGTATTTTTTCTTCTCTTAGCATTGGCCTTTCTGGGCTTTGCCCCTCTCTCTCTGTTGGCATAAAAGCTCTCCAGGGCTTGGCACCCAAACCTTACCTTTGGTCAGCTCAGCACAACTCAAGCTGGCTAACAGTTTGGGTGTGCAGAAGGTGCTCTGAAGCCTTTAAAGCTGGCTGGGTGTTATATCCTATGTAGGATACAACCTATATAGGTCAGGCTACTGCAGTAATGAAAATGTAAGCATTTACTGTTATGGTAAGTTTACTTAAACAACTATACTTTTTCCATGTTTTTCAATTTTTTTGAAGAACTATTGCAAATGTTATAGGGGCTTCCTATCAAAACTGGAAAATAAACAGTAATAAGGAATAAGCAAATACATGTTGAAATGCAGTGCTGTGTACATGTTTCCTCCCATTGTTTATTGTGAATTGCTTATCCAACTTCTCCTTTCATTTTTTTTCTAATTTCCTCTGATTGATTCCTTTAGTTAGTGTCTAATATTTTATATGCCCTACTGATTATCCACTTTTAACAGCAGCTTTTTTTCTAGAGTCAACTAAAAACTCTACCAGTGCGGGTCTTTCACGTAGGATCCCCCTATCCCTTTCTTTTTGGCTATACTCTAATATCAAACTCTGATAGGGAAGGCAGTCTCTAACCTGTAGTTCAAATGTCTTCTTGGCCTCTTCCCATCTTATTACCTTTGTCTCACTAATTATTTCTTCCCAATATTTTGGTTCCTTTGCCAGTTTCCTCCAGTAAATCCCAGCCCCTTTTGCTATTCCCTATACAACTAATTGCAGTTGTCCCTATCTGCAGAATCTCCTTTCTTCATTCCCATGTTGGCTTAGGTTTTAGAATACTTTCTGCTACTTTATGAAAATAATATTCTATATGTCTTTTGTTATTCTCCTTAAGGATTTGCATCCAAAAATCCCACTCTATCTTTTTTTCTAGAATTTCCCTATGCTTTATCATATCATTCCACTTTGAATTGTAGCTTTCTGCTTGTGTTATGTATACAAGACTTAACTGTGTAGATTTAAAATATCCCTTCAAATAAGGTTAACTGTGTAGCTCTAAAATATGCCTTCAAATCAGGAAATCCTAAGCCACCTTGTTCTATTGCAAGGATCACCCTATCCCACTTGACTGTTGCCATCTTCCCCTCCCAGATTCATCCATCCATCCATCCATCCATCCATCCATCCATCCATCCATCCATCCACAACCCTTTTCCCATTTTTGCATATGAGATCAGGGTGTCGCTACAACAGCGACAGTCATCTAGAGCCAAGCTTTACGGCACCGGGTGGCTAGCCTCCCAGACAAAATGCTTCAACTTTTTATAAATTCCTATCCCAAACTTCTCCTCTGGCTCATAAAAATGAGCCTGATCTGTGTATAAAACTAAAGGGACTAAAGGCATTGTTACTGTTTGTATCTTACTAGCTATATTTATAGACAAGAATTTCCATTTTCTCAGTTTTTGTATTATCTTTTGTTTAGTCTCTTTCAACATATCTTAGCTGCTATAACAGAATCCATTTTAATCCATACTCCTAAATACATCATTTTATCATGGCTTCATAAATAAGGGTATTCCTGAACCAGTTCATGTACAGGTACATAGTATACAACTATAGCCTTTATTTTATCTTCATTAATTTTATACCTACACCCAAAAAAAAAAAAAATTGAAACAGTCTAAGAGGGTTCCACAACACCAACTGGAAGGATATATAAGGGTTGGAGGCAAACATCAAAATGGGAGAGTTCCTCTCTGATATGTTGTTTGAACAGAGGAACCAGGCAGCAGTGTCATCTTTCCCCTTTATTTGTGTTATATATAGAATAATTGTCATAGAAAATAATGGGCTCAGAAAACCAAGAAAAGTTGAATTTATTAGCAGATAAAGGTATTTTGTTTCTGATAAAACTAGTGATTCTTTTCTTAGTAGAATAACACTGTCCTATAGACTGCATAACTCTAACAGGATCCTTACCTATGTAATTTATAACTTGTTCACTGCATTGTCAGGCTCTCTTGCAAAGTATTTTGCAGCTGTCTATATTTCCTTAGCCTTTGTGATAGCTAGAATGAACTATCTATGCCAGACCTGCATGCATTTCATTAGATTTGTTATGATGTATTGCTAGTCTGTCAAACATAAATATGTGCAATTTTCCTGAACCTAGACCATGGTTGAATAGAGTCCTTTGAACCACATAAATAACTAAATAAAATTCTAAAAAATAATGGAAAATCTGCACAAAAAACATCTGACAAGCAGCCTGACTAGAGACAACCGAAGAAAAAATAAAAATTAGGAAGGAAGTATTGGTTGAAGTTTGAGGTGGTATCTACTGAAGACAAATGAGAAAGAAGAAAGCATGGAAGAAGGTGTGACACACGTGCCCTGGCCCAGCAATCAAGGAGCCTCAATCCTCATCACTAACATCAGAGAGGGAGTCTCATATAGGAGAAAGGATAACAAATACACACAGTAAAGTACAATTTCCCTTAAGTGCACACAGAGATCACAGTCAGTCTAGGGCTGGTTGGTCCCTTGCTCCCCAGGTCCCCAATAAGACTCCCCACTGGAATAGCTATAGGGTCCAGATATCAGCCTAGCTGGCAAGCTAACCTTCAGTACCCTCTCTGTCCAACCAGTGCTTCGTGTCCCTGCCCAAGTAGCACACACACACACACACACACACACACACACACACACACACACACACACACACACACACACACAAACTGAGATAAGTATTTATACAACTTCACAGACACTCCTGGGAAAGGCTGATAAAGATTCTCCAGCCCCTTTACCCAGACTATCACTTTACTCAGACTATAAGGTAGTAATTACTGCCACCACTAGCTAATAATTATCAGCTACCCAAAGGCCCATAAAAGGGTGTCCAATTATTACTGTGCAATATTATTATCCAATAGTAGTGTAACTTAAGCACTCAAGGCTTATTGGAAGGGCTTATTACAGAATCACTTATAAGCATGCAATGTACTCTAGAGCTTAATTTATCTCTACATAAACCAGCCACAGTTGAAAAGGGTTTACAAATATTTAATAATAAATACAAAACAATACTACTACACCACAGTGCTATTCAAGAGTTCAGAGGTCACACAGAAACTTAAATTAATTCAGTAGTACAGTTATGACATAACAGATAAACGCTTAGACTAATCTTTATAGTCCTAGCTATTTCTACAAGAAAACATACGTCTAAAGTAACTTACTTAAGACAACAGGCAATGCTGTAGGTTGGATATCAAGACAAAAATGCTTAGGAAACTGAAAGAAAGGACTTATGAGCACACATATAGCATCAGGAACACCAAACAGAATAATGCACTAGCAAGGCACCACAATGACAACACAGGCCATGAGTTCAAGTTCAGGGTCATTGACCAACAGATTAGGGATGTTAGGAGTGGTTATGACTCACTGAAATGAGAAAGGAAGGAGCTCCTCTGGCAACTATGAGTAAATGCAAACCAGTGGCCAGGTTTAAATGAAATTAGTTCCATTGTATGTATTCTGAGGTTGAAAAATTTAGAGAGGTGAGGCCCCTCAGTTAGAAAATATTTGGTTGTATTTTTCATCTTACCTCAACCTGCCCACTAGTTGGTCCACCTTAATTTACTTATTGAAATGTTACATAAATTTTATACACACTCTTTTGTTGGCTATTAAATTGCACACTTTTACACCTCTTAGTACCCTCTTTAAATACATAATTTTATATTTTATATTTTATATATTGTTTTAAATTAATAAATTATTATAAAAATAATAATAAATAATAAAGAATAAACAATAAATTCTTAACCATTAGAGAGTTAGCTAAAAGCAGCCTAGGTTTGACCCTTTGTGGATAAATAACACAAGGACCGAACAACTTTTTTCTTAAGGATCCCCTTGTTGTTGTTTTACACATTACTCATTTATATAGGCACTGGGACCTTTGGTGCGATTTTAAACAAACTAAGTTTCATTCGGTTTAGTGTCTTGCTGAACACCTTTATTTTACTCACTTATTCATTTTACTCTATTTTACTATTTTATTAAATTAATGGCACATATATTCATACACATACTTATTAAAATGAGTCGATAGTCGTAGATTAAACACATATTTTAATCTACACTTATTCCATGTTTTTATCTGTGTTTGACCAAGATGAATGATGTATTTCTACCTTTATTTGTATTTGTATACGTAATTTGCTAATTGTTTGGGAATTGGTAAGGGTATGTACCTAATTAATGAAATAGTATATTAATTGTTTGTTATCAGTGGTTCACTGTTTGCCAACTTCTGATGAAGTTAGGAATTTTGTCCTGACGAAAAGTGTATTGGAATTGAACGCACTTAAAGTTAATAAATTTGTGTTACTGTGAACAGGGCTCCTGCTGCAAGTACTTTCAGTTTGGTAGTTTATCTCCCATTTTTCTTGGCTTATCTTACCACTCCCCACTCTATGTTCCAGGTAGGAGACCACTGCCATACCCACCTGACATTTGTTCAGCTTAATGGTCAGTCCTGCCCTCTGTAGTCTGCCCAGCACCTCCCTGACATGCTGAAGGTGCTCTGGCCAGGAATGGCTGTAGATGGCAATATTATCTAGGTAAATAAGGGCATACCATCCTGCTCCTGCAAGGATATGATCTACCAGTTTCCAGAAAGTCACTGGGGCATTCTTCATCCCAAAGGGCATCTTTGTGAACTCATACAAGCCAAAAGGAGTCACAAAGGCTGAATTCTGTCTAGCACTGGGAGTCAAGGGCACCTGCCAGTAACCCTTGGTAAGATCAATGGTTGTAAGATACTTAGCCCCACCCAGCTGCTCTAGGACCTCATCTGTCCTAGTCAGGGGGGTAAGCATCTGACTCTGTGTGACTATTTAATTTCCTGTAGTCCACACAGAACCTGGTGCTGCCATCCTTCTTTGGCACCAGCACCAATTGGGAGGCTCAGGGACTGTTGGACTCTTAAATCACTCCTAGTTCCAACATCTCCTGTACCTCCTCCCTCAGACTCTGTTTGACACTCTCAGGCACCCTACAAGGGGCCTGCCTAATAGGCCTTTGGGGTCCTGTATCCACATGGTGCTGCACCAGGTGGGTGCACCTGGTTTCCCAGTGAACATGTCCCCAAAGTCCTGGAACACTGCTCAGATTTCTTGAACATGGGTAGGAGATAGCTGCTGGGATATTGCTACCCCTTCCACTGAGGTGTCAGCCTGAGCCTCACTGAGGAGATCAGTCACCAGATCTCCCTCAGACTCCTCCTGCAATCTACTACAAATGCTTAGCACAAGGGCCTATCTATCATGATACATGATACAATTTGTGCCCCTGCCTAGAAGTTCCACCATGTAGTTAACATCACTTACCTTTCTTACCACCTTGTAGGGACCCTCCCAAGCTTCTTACAGCTTGTGGTGTCTGACAGGAATGAGAAACATTGCCTGCTGCCCACAGCATACTCTCTAGCTCAAGCATTCCTGTCATACCACACCTTTTTCTGTTGGGCTTCTGCCAGGTTATCCTGGGCCAATCCCATGAGTTCCCTGATCCATGTCCTGAGGTTTAGGACATATGCCACAACAGACTCCTTGTGAGACTCACACTCACCTTCCCACTCATCTTGAATTAAATCTAGAGGTCCCCTCACCCTATGCCCATACAGCAACTCAAAGGGTGAAAAACCTGTGGATTCCTGGGGAACCTTTCTGTAAGCAAACAACAGATGGGGCAAATATTTGTCCCACTCCCTTTAAACTGATCTGCAAATGCCCATAGCATGGACTTTATTGTAGAGTTTAACCTCTCAACAAGACCATTAGTCTGGGGATGGTAGGGGGTGGTCTTCATGTGCTTCACCCCACAGGACTTCCACAGACAAGCCAGTAGGTCTGACATAAAATCGGCACCTCTTTCAGACAGTATTTCCTTTGGGAAACCTACTCTGCTGAAAATATATAACAAAGCATTTCCCACCTTCTCTGCCTCAATGGAGGACAAAGCCACTGCCTCAGGGTATCGTGTAGCATAATCTACAACCACTGGGATATACTTTTTCCCTGTGGAACTTGGGGTACTCAGAGGACCCACAATATGCATAGCCGCCTCTGAAATGGCTCCTCAATTACAGGCAAATGCATCAAAAGAGCTCTCACCTTGTTTCCTGCCTTGCCTACCTTTTGGCACTGCTCACAGGCCCTGCAGTACCCTGTTACATTTCTGGAAATTTCAGGCCAATAGAAGTTCTTCATAATACACCTCTTTGTACGTTTTATGCCAATATGACCTGCAGAGGGAATATCATGGGCTATGATCAGAAGTGCCAGATGGTAGGCTCAAGTCACTACCAACTGCTGTACTCTCTCACCTTCTAGCCCTCCCTCAGCGGTCAACCCTCTGTATAGTAACCCTTTGTCCCAGTATACAGATCCCCCTTTCCTTGAGAATCAGGTGCCTCCCTAGTTACCTGCCTCAGGCCTTGCAATGTAGGATCTGAGAGCTGAGCCTGTCTCAACTCTCTCCTCGTAAACCTTCCCAACTCCCCTTCCACAAGACGTCTGGTGTCCTCTGACATTGGTGACTCACTGTCAGCCTGGGTACTACTACTCACCTCTACCTTTGAAGTTACCCTGTCCAAGGGAATATCAGTACCCACAAGCAGCTGTGGCTCACTTTCAGTTTCACTGCTACGGCATAGCTCACTCCCTGAAGTAACCACCTCACCAGTCCTGGCTGCAAGTATGCAGTCTGTCTGGGTCTCCCCCAGGCTACCAGACTCACATGCTTGTCTCCTAGCCTGACCACGTGTAACTGCTTAAGTATATGGTACTGCCTCATCCAAATCCTTTGGTCTCAGGACATCTGCAGGATGGTAGTTTAGTACCCCTGTTGTCTCAAGACAACCTACTATTGGCATTTTGTCTTTTCCACTTGCTGACTCCCTCACTTTTGGTTCTCCACCTTGCCTTCGTGGACACCTGTATGGCACATGGCCCCACTCGTTGCATTCAAAACATTTAGCCCTAGCTCCTGGAAATGTACCTGGACAAGTGGCTTCCCCTGCTATTGGCAGATTCTGTTGTGGCAGTCCGTGCTGACCACCATGGGTTTCTTTAGACCCATGAGCAGTACTGGGTCCCCTTCCTATGCAGGGCTGCCCTGCTTGCCAGGTATAGGTCTCCCTTCTTCCCCAACTCATCTGAAGTAGCACATTGTCTATCAGCTAACCAGATCCTAATGCCCTCAGGCAAAGTGCTAAGGGCTTGTTCCCTCACCAAAAGGTCTGCCAGCCCTTCAAAAGTGGTGACCTGACATCCACTCATCCAGCTATGAAAATAAGTGCTCAGTTCAGCAACATATTCACAAACACTTTCATGTGCCTTACATCTATGCTCACAAAACATTTTCCTATACATTTCAGGTGTTAGCTTAAAAAAATTTAAAAGACATTTTTTTACAGCAGTATAATCAAAACATGCAACGTCAGACATTTTATCCAATGCATTTACTGCTTTCCCATGGAGTAAGGGGTTCAGGAACCATACCCAGAGCCTTTAGTCAGCACTATACTGTTTGCATACCCTCTCAAATATATTCATGAAACTATCAAAATTATCTCCCTCTTTAAATTGTGGAGGAAATTTACTGACCTGTTGTGCTTCTGGGGTCCAGTTACTCCCTTCCCCATTACCTCCCTGACTCTGGCAAAGAGTCAGCATTTCTCTCTCATGCCTCCTCTGATGATCCTTTTCCTCGGTCACTATCTTCAAACGCTTGGCCTCCAACTCAAGTCTGTTTAGCTCCACCTGGATTTTTAAGTTGACTGCAGAAAGGTTGAGCTTTCCATTCTCCAAGGATACTGTATCTCTACTGCCAGTCTGATTGTCCTCAGCAGAAAGGTTGAGCTGTCCATTCTCCGAGAATATTGTATCTTCACTACCAGTCTGCTTGTCCTCCTGGATGCTGTTTTCTGATGCAGCTGTAACCAAGGCTGCAATCAGGTCTGCCTTAGTCAGGTTTCCATGCACCAGTCCCCTAGCCTGGCACATCTCCACCAGCTGACTCCTTGTCAGATTTCCATACTCCTCTGCTGACATGCTGCCTGTTCATCCTGAATAAGCTAACAAAGAAATAAAACAATTGTGATCTGAACTCTGAGTATTCACTGTGTGGCTGTTTTAGAGTACAAAACACCTTAAGAGATCACTGTACATAAGCTACAGGATTCACTCTACCCACACCACTACAAGACAATTAGTATTTTGCCAACTAATTAATATGTGATATGGATATTCCACTAATGTCCACCAATTAGTATGTGAAGTGGATCCCCAGCACTGCAAACCACATGTGACACCTGTGCCCTGGCCCAGCAATCAACTACTAACACCAGATAGGGCATCTCATATAGGAGAAAGGATAACAAATACACACAGTAAAGTACAATTTCCCTTAAGTGCACACAGAGATCACAGTCAGTCTGGGGCTGGTTGCTCCCTTGCTCCCCAGGTCCCCAATAAGACACCCCACAGGCACTGCTATTGGGTCCAGATCTCAGCCTAGCTGGCATGCTAACCTCCAGTACCCTCTCTGTCCAACCAGTGCTTCATGTCCCTGCCCAAGTAGCTGACACACACACACACACACACACACACACACACACACACACACACACACACACACACACACACACACACACATTTTGAGACAAGTATTTATAAAACTTCACAGACACTCCTGGGAAAGGCTGACACAGATTCTCCAGCTGTGCCCCTTTACCCAGACTATATGGTAGTAATTACTGCCACCACCAGCTAATAATTATCAGCTACCCAAATGCCGTTAAAAGGGTGTCCAATTATTACTGTGCAATATTATTATCCAATAGTAGTGTAACTTAAGCAATCAAGGCTTATTGGAAGGGCTTATTATAGGATCACTTATAAGCATGCAATTTACTCTAGAGCTTAATTTATCTCTACATAAACCAGCCACAGTTGAAAAGGGTTTAAAAATATTTAATAATAAATACTAAAAACACAAGACAATACTACTACACCACAGTGTTATTCAAGAGTTCAGAGAACACAAAGAAACTTAAAATAATTCAGCAGTACAGTTATGACATAATAGAAAATCACTTAGTCTAATCTTTATAGTCCTAGCTATTTCTACAAGAAAACATACTTCTAAAGTAAACCACAATGGAAAGGAGCAGAACTGTTGAATAAATCCAATGAACCAGGAAACCAGGAAGTTTAAAAGGAACATCCGTTTATTGTAACAATATGTATACCAGTTTTAAAAGGAACATCCGTTTATTGTAACAATATGTATACCAGTTTGAGCGCTTTCATCTCAAGATAGAGACTTCATCAGAAACAATTAACTTTGTTTAATTGACTTTATATAACTCTCAAATTAGTGACATCATACTACAACATTTAACATTTAAAAAGACATGTACCTAAAATTAGTTACCTACAATGGCGAATATGTTTAGTGCTGAAGATTTGTTATATTTAATGTAAGAATAAAACTTTCTAAATGAGCAAAAAATGGCACAAAAGAATAAAAGTATTAAATATTGTATATAAATGTATTGCCATAAAAAATTACGAAAATACCTGATATTCCTGTTTAGGTTATTAGAATATTTTTTTAAAAATTATGTAAATATAATCAACATAGATGTACATTACTTATAATTCATTCATTCTAAAACTCAAATTGTTTATTATTTAATATATTAGATTAAAAAATATATTTATATATTAAAAACATTAAATAGATAATTTAGATGTTGTTTGCTCTCTCTATAAGCAGTGGTGTTAAGGACACAGTTTCGTTTAGTCCTGGGGGAAACATAGAAGCTAACCTGTACTGCCATTGACTTTCCTTCTTTTTTAAAAGGTTTTTCCAATCTCCACCCCTAGCATCTATTGTAACAGTGTCCAAAATACCAAAAAGGAATTTTTTAAAATCAACACATGATGTACTGTGTTTATAAAGAGAGTTGGTATTCTTGTGATTTTTAATATCATTAAGGTGTTCATATATCCTATTTTTGAATAGTCTTTCAGTCTTGCCAACATAGAAATGTTGACAAGAAGAACATACTGCAAGATATAGCACTCCCTTGGTGTTACAAGTACCATCTTTTAAGTACACAGTACTGTTCATAGTGTTGCATAGCCTAATGGTGGGTTCTGTGTAGATGTAAGAACAATAATTACACATGCCACATCTTCTTGTGCCCCATTTATTTTGGGAATTAAGGGGTCTTTTGTGTTCAAACAGTTGTTTCATATTGAACCCTACTTTGTTCACAAATCTGGGAGTGTTTCCCAACTTTTTGTGTCTGCCATCGTTGGTTCTCAAAATATTCCAGTTTCTTTGTAAAATGTTTTTGATAGCAGGGGTTCTTGTGTTGTGTGTTAAAACACAAGTAGTATGAAAGTCTTTTAAATTCACCCTGTTGTTCTTGCTACTTACGGAAGATCCTAGTAAGGGAATATATTTTTTACCCCATGATTGCTGTACATTATGTAAAGTGGAATTGATTAAATCAGGGGGGTACCCCCTTTCCAAAAACATTTCTTTTAACACAAAAAATTCCGCTTGCAAGTCTAGTATGTCAGAAGTCATTCTGGCAATACGAATAGCTTGCCCTTTGATAATACTGATTTTTTGTGATATAGGGTGACAACTGTCGAAATGTAAATAAGCATTGCGGAATGTTTTTTTCCTGAATACTTTCGATTTAAATTGCCTGTTGGGTATGTCCTTGTCAATACAGGTGTCAAGATAGTTAATTTCCATGTTGTTATATTGGAAAGTGAAGGAAAGGAAGGAAGTACTGTTGTTAATATAGTTTAAAAAATTGGTAATTTCCTCTTCACTTCCCCCCCACAAAATGAAGATGTCGTCCAGATATCGAAGATATAACTTAATATAGGGCCAAAATTGGCTGTTGAATACAAACTGTGTTTCCCAACCCAGTAGGACCAAATTTGAATATACCGGTGAACAGGTAGCACCCATTGGGATGCCAGTAACTTGTTTGTAGAATTTCCCTTCAAAACATAAAAAGTTGTTATCAAGGACTAGGTTCATCATTTCACAGATTAGTAGAATTTTGTCATTCCCAAGGTCAGAATGTTGAAAAAGTACCTCTTCGAACAATGCCATCCCTTCATCTTTGGGAATACATGTGAATAAATCTCTAACATCAATAGTTAGAAATAAGACATTCTCTTGAAATAAATCCTGTTTAATACTTGTCAAAAATTCCCAGGAATCCTTTAGTAGGTGAGAAGTCTTTTTGACCACATGTTGTATGTGAGAATCAATGTATATAGATAATGAATTTGTTTTTGAACCTTTTGCTGCCACTATGGGTCTAAAAGGAGGCTTTGTAATGTATGTATTTTTGGTATTCCAAAAAATATAGGGATTCTAGGAAATTTAATACATAAAAAGTCATGTTCACTAGGACTAATTCTTTGTTCCACTAAATATTCCTCCAAGTAACTGTTAATCCTGGAATGTGCAATGTTTATTTGATTTTTGGAAATTTCACAATATGTATTATCATCCATCAACAGTTTTTTCATTACAGCAGAATATTCTTCACTTTTGAAAATAGCAATACCACCACATATATCTGGAACCATAATACGAATCTTGTAGTCTTTTCTAAGTTCACTTAAAAGTTTGTATTCATTCTTAGTTAGGTTCCAATGTTCTGACTTCTGATGATGTTTAAATTCATAATAAATGTCTTCCATAACTAATTTTTCATAGGTTTCCAGTAATGGATGTAGGGGTGGGTTAAAAATGCTTCTTTTCTTTGTTTTGTCTGCCAATTCAATTTGATACATATCGTTGTCTTGTGTAGGTTCAAAAAGTATTTTTAAGTTTAATTTTCTCACGAATAACTTTAAAGCCTCTATATTTTCAACCAAATCACCACTATGTGTAGGGATGAACTTGATACCCTTTGAAAACAAGTTAAAATGATTGTCAGTGATAATTAAATCTGAATAGTTGTATATAGTGAACCCATCTCTTTTGCATACTATGTTTTCTTTTGATGGAATGATGCTAGTAAAATTATTAGATTCTAAAACGCATTCCTGCGATGAGTGAATTGGTTCTGTTTCTGGGGGTAGTAAGTTCTGTTGTACTCCCCCTTCTTGTTGTAGTACTGTGCCAGTCTCTCGGAGCGCCTGAGAGAGGGAAAATCCCTGTCATCCAAATTGTCTGTGCTAATTCCCTCCTCTACCCATTCATCTGTTTGTCCAACATGTGGGTCCCTAAAGGGGGAAGAAAATCTTTGTGGAAAACTGGTACTGTCATGTCTATATTGCTGATTACCAAATTTATTTCTAGTAGAAGAAATATAAGGTGATTTAAAGTTTTTATTAATGTAAACTGTATTGTCCTGATAGTTTTTTTGATCCCTCATGATTTTTCTTTTTTTCTTTTGAAAAATATTAAAACACCTATTCTCCACCCTGTCCAACATTTTGAAATACATAGTGCTGTGATGAGAAAATACTAAATCATTTCTGATTATGTTGTCCAAACTCTGTACATGTTTGAAAACTTGTTCTTTTTGTACCTCAAAATAGTGTACAGTTTTCCTTAACAGACCTAAACCAATTTCGTTAAAATAATCACAGAAATCAGTCATCACATTTTCTGAGTAATCTATACCAAATGGAAACTTGAAAATTCTAAGCCCTTGTGGCACTATTTTTAACTCTATACATTGTTTTAAATAAGCAATGTCAATCTCCAGACTTTTTAATTTAAACAGTCTTTTTTCCATAGAGAAAATTAAGTCTTTTAAAGAAGCATTATCATGCTCCTTGCCCGTATGTTGAACATCGGGACCAATAGGATTAACATTGTCATTGGCAGAAAAATAGTATTTTTTAGAAAATACTTTGTCAAATCTGCTAGTAGCCTCTTGTTGGGAAACTGTAACTGGACGAATAGCCTGTGTACCACTACCATTATTGTCAACCAAGTTATGATTAGAAAGTCTGTCTTGATTAACAACTGGCAAAAAAACAGTACCTGATTTTGGACGAACAACTCCGTTTGCTTGCGCTTGAGTAATGTGTCCCGTTTCAAACATGATCGGGGATGAAACCACTTCAGTACGTTGACCATTGGAAATCTCTTTTGTGCCATGTGAACTGTTAGAACAAATGTTTTTTGCAGCACCGTCCTGAAAACCTTGTTTTTCCACTTCGGAATTGCTGTGGACCATTCTAACTTGGCTAACCAAGTTAGATTGATGAAACGGAAGTCCCATACCGTTGGTATGTTGAACACCGTAACCTGGAGGCACGAACACGTTCCGCTCACCCATAAAGGAAGGAATATTGATGTCACAACTGTTTTTGGGCGTTAAAAGATCCAAAAGCTTAGTTAGTTCACCTTTCAGTTGGGAGAGTTCTCCCCTCAGTTCCTTGATCTCAGCCCCATGATCCTCGGTGAGCGTAGTGCTGGATAAATTAGGTAAATGAAGTTCCCCAGAAGTATCCATGGTTCAAAAGTAACAAGTGTAAACCACAATGGAAAGGAGCAGAACTGTTGAATAAATCCAATGAACCAGGAAACCAGGAAGTTTAAAAGGAACATCCGTTTATTGTAACAATATGTATACCAGTTTTAAAAGGAACATCCGTTTATTGTAACAATATGTATACCAGTTTGAGCGCTTTCATCTCAAGATAGAGACTTCATCAGAAACAATTAACTTTGTTTAATTGACTTTATATAACTCTCAAATTAGTGACATCATACTGCAACATTTAACATTTAAAAAGACATGTACCTAAAATTAGTTACCTACAATGGCGAATATGTTTAGTGCTGAAGATTTGTTATATTTAATGTAAGAATAAAACTTTCTAAATGAGCAAAAAATGGCACAAAAGAATAAAAGTATTAAATATTGTATATAAATGTATTGCCATAAAAAATTACGAAAATACCTGATATTCCTGTTTAGGTTATTAGAATATTTTTTTAAAAATTATGTAAATATAATCAACATAAATGTACATTACTTATAATTCATTCATTCTAAAACTCAAATTGTTTATTATTTAATATATTAGATTAAAAAATATATTTATATATTAAAAACATTAAATAGATAATTTAGATGTTGTTTGCTCTCTCTATAAGCAGTGGTGTTAAGGACACAGTTTCGTTTAGTCCTGGGGGAAACATAGAAGCTAACCTGTACTGCCATTGACTTTCCTTCTTTTTTAAAAGGTTTTTCCAATCTCCACCCCTAGCATCTATTGTAACAGTGTCCAAAATACCAAAAAGGAATTTTTTTAAATCAACACATGATGTACTGTGTTTATAAAGAGAGTTGGTATTCTTGTGATTTTTAATATCATTAAGGTGTTCATATATCCTATTTTTGAATAGTCTTTCAGTCTTGCCAACATAGAAATGTTGACAAGAAGAACATACTGCAAGATATACCACTCCCTTGGTGTTACAAGTACCATCTTTTAAGTACACAGTACTGTTCATAGTGTTGCATAGCCTAATGGTGGGTTCTGTGTAGATGTAAGAACAATAATTACACATGCCACATCTTCTTGTGCCCCGTTTATTTTGGGAATTAAGGGGTCTTTTGTGTTCAAACAGTTGTTTCATATTGAACCCTACTTTGTTCACAAATCTGGGAGTGTTTCCCAACTTTTTGTGTATGCCATTGTTGGTTCTCAAAATATTCCAGTTTCTTTGTAAAATGTTTTTGATAGCAGGGGTTCTTGTGTTGTGTGTTAAAACACAAGTAGTATGAAAGTCTTTTAAATTCACCCTGTTGTTCTTGCTACTTACGGAAGATCCTAGTAAGGGAATATATTTTTTACCCCATGATTGCTGTACATTATGTAAAGTGGAATTGATTAAATCAGGGGGGTACCCCCTTTCCAAAAACATTTCTTTTAACACAAAAAATTCCGCTTGCAAGTCTAGTATGTCAGAAGTCATTCTGGCAATACGAATAGCTTGCCCTTTGATAATACTGATTTTTTGTGATATAGGGTGACAACTGTCGAAATGTAAATAAGCATTGCAGAATGTTTTTTTCCTGAATACTTTCGATTTAAATTGCCTGTTGGGTATGTCCTTGTAAATACAGGTGTCAAGATAGTTAATTTCCATGTTGTTATATTGGAAAGTGCTTATAGAGAGAGCAAACAACATCTAAATTATCTATTTAATGTTTTTAATATATAAATATATTTTTTAATCTAATATATTAAATAATAAACAATTTGAGTTTTAGAATGAATGAATTATAAGTAATGTACATTTATGTTGATTATATTTACATAATTTTTAAAAAAATATTCTAATAACCTAAACAGGAATATCAGGTATTTTCGTAATTTTTTATGGCAATACATTTATATACAATATTTAATACTTTTATTCTTTTGTGCCATTTTTTGCTCATTTAGAAAGTTTTATTCTTACATTAAATATAACAAATCTTCAGCACTAAACATATTCGCCATTGTAGGTAACTAATTTTAGGTACATGTCTTTTTAAATGTTAAATGTTGTAGTATGATGTCACTAATTTGAGAGTTATATAAAGTCAATTAAACAAAGTTAATTGTTTCTGATGAAGTCTCTATCTTGAGATGAAAGCGCTCAAACTGGTATACATATTGTTACAATAAAAGGATGTTCCTTTTAAAACTGGTATACATATTGTTACAATAAACGGATGTTCCTTTTAAACTTCCTGGTTTCCTGGTTCATTGGATTTATTCAACAGTTATACTTCTAAAGTAACTTACTTAAGACAACTGGCTATTAGGTTGGCTATTAAGACAAAAATGCTTAATAATCTCTATTTCTCACTGTTTAAATTGAAACTGCAGTTCTACTAAACATTACATCATCTTTTACACCTTCCTGGTTCCCAGGCCATACGGAAACTGCATTTATATTCTTTTTCACTTAGAGCAATAAAGGACATTCCACATGTAAATTCTAGTCATTAACTTTAGCCTTAAAACAATAGGCAGGATGCCTTCATCTAGCCGGACCAGAGTCGAATTGTAAAACATCAAAGGCAGCGATGAAATAATTTTAATTTCAAAGAACAGATGTGAAATGCTTGGCTTAATTTTCCTTACAGCATATGGCAATGTTTCTACAATCTTGAAGTTCAACATTTTAGTATTTTCTTTCATTTAAGAAACAAGCCTGTATTTTACATTTATATTTACAAATGCCAGAATTATGTATCAAATTCTATTTGGCTAGGCTGGCCGCCTTCACCCATCTCTACCCAATCTTCACAGAAGGCTATTAGTACTAGATAAAGATATGATAAAAAAGAAAACTTCTCTTTAATGTTTAAGTATCTATCACTTCTATTGTATTTTAAAATATACTACATTGTATTCTTTCTGCATTTGTTACATTAATTCTCCTTTCTCCTATACCATATATTCTTAAGGGCATCCTTCAAGTATGTGTACATTACTTCTTCAGGAAGATCACTCCACATAACCAGAACTACGTCCATGATACAGATTTTTTTTTAATACAAATTAAGGCCTTTTTCTTCTGTTTATAAATGGTGTCTTCATCTCCCACTTCTTAGTCATCAGATATTCCCCTCTAGTCTTTTCTTAATATTTATAATCTTAAGTTCTCCCATCCATTCTAGTCCCCTGGAAAATGAGCCTGAGGTCTTGCATCCTTTCCTTATAGTCCATACCATCTATCTCCTTAATAGCCCTGGTTGTCTTTCCTTGGATTGTTCCGTTTTTTCTGTCTTTTTTTTTTTTTTTGCTCATCAGTTTTGTGCCCCTGTAGAATGCCACCAATAAACATTGGGATAATTAATATTTAAACAGGTATCTAAAATCACATTCAAACTGCACTGGTAAAATACTGATTTATAAAAAAAATTAAAGAGAATTTTATTTTATATAGCACGTGGAATGTTTCTCCTTTATCTGAAGTTATATGTCTTTTAACAAAAAGAATATACTTACTTTTGGGGATGGTGATATCTCCAAATACTTGGCTGTATTACATTTATTTTAAATTGTATTATTATGTAGTATGATTTAAATACTGTCCAACACCTCTGAGGATTTAGGCCGAGCTGCAATGGTTCAGAGTACCAGAAATATGGTAGAATTAGTGCAGGATATAAAAGGACCTAATGATAGAAGTCTGAAGTGTTCAGACTCACAGAGGGGTCCCCAGTGGAGATGGGTATGCATCACAAGTCAACTTTGAGCCCATTGCAGCTTATGCTGGTGTTGGACTACATTAGAAAATAGGTTGGCAGGAACAGATTAAAAAAGCTGTACTATGCATATGATGTGACATTACAAGCAGACTCTGAAAAAGGACTTCAACAAATGATAAGGGGAATGGAATGCAAAACTGAAGGCACACAGGATGAAACTGAATACAGACAAGACAGTTGTTATGACAACAAACTGGAAAAAGTGGAAGCTGAAAACTGAGACAAAGGGGAAAAATAGTTGAGCTGGTTAACAGCTTCAGGTAAGTAGGGAGGAGTGGTTGAGTAGAATGGAAGTCTGATTGAGGAGATCAAAGCTCAAATCAGGGAGGGGGGGCTGCAGCCAACTGTCACATAGCGTTAGGTGTAGTGTGTGAAAGAAGAATACCAAAGAGTCTGAAAAGTAAGCTGTAGAAAACAGTGGTATGGCCAGTACAATTGGATGGTATGGAAACCTGGACAGTGAAGGCATAAAAGATGAAGAAGCTAGAGGTGATGGAGATGCAGTACTTGTGATGGGTGGTAGGATGCATACTGCGGGACAGATGAAGAAATGAAGACATCAGAGCAAAAGCCAAAAAAGCACCAGCTGAAGAGAAGACCATAGAGAACAGACTATGGTGGTTTGGGCACTGGGGAAGGAAACAGAAGGCACTGCTTACCTAGAGCAAGCTTTAACTGTTTTCATAGTTATTTACTACATTTTTTTATTATCTGCACTTAAAAGTACATTTTAGTCGAAATTAGTCTAATTCAAGTCAAAAAGTGTTTGTTTGCTGTTTAATTTAATTGTTTGGCTGCCCACTAAAGTGTGCTAGCCTGTACTACTGACTTATTGCCTTTTCTGCATTTCTGTGTGTTTCTATTTAAAAACAAAAAAAACAAAAAAATATTCCTTGTTTTCCTGCCTCTCCTAAACTAGTTAGACCAGTTTACAGGCCTTGCTGTATCCTGGGCTATGTTGTAGTTCCTGTGTTGTCCATTGCTTTACTTGGATAGAAGGAAGTTTCTTAGCTCACCAGTGGGAGTGGGGAGCCTTGAATAGCCTACCTGTCCTTGAGGGAAGTGACCTCAGCACAAGAAGCTGTAGTAATTGGTCATTTTGGACCATTTCTAGCTCTTTTGAAGTTCCCTGGTTAAAATCTGCCTCTGGCATTTTTTTGAAGCCATATTGCTCAGACACAGCTCCACGTGGTCCTGTTGAGTCTTCCTGGCTACAGAGAACTGAAAAAAGCGACTGCTTTCCTGATTAAGTATCCTGCTGTTTTTTATATTTGTTTTACCTTCTACTGCTTACCTAGAGCAAGCTTTAACTGTTTTCATAGTTATTTACTGCATTTTCTATTATCTACACTTAAAAGTACATTTTAGTCGAAATTAGTCTAATTCAAGTCGAAAAGTGTTTGTTTGCTGTTTAATTTAATTGTTTGGCTGCCCACTAAAGTGTGCTAGCCTGTACTAATGACTTATTGCCTTTTCTGCATTTCTGTGTGTTTCTATTTAAAAACAAAAA
This sequence comes from Protopterus annectens, assembly GCF_019279795.1. Lineage (NCBI taxonomy): Eukaryota > Metazoa > Chordata > Ceratodontiformes > Protopteridae > Protopterus > Protopterus annectens. Next base: position 470,380,231 of record NC_056739.1, read on the forward strand.
ACAAAAAAATATTCCTTGTTTTCCTGCCTCTCCTAAACTAGTTAGACCAGTTTACAGGCCTTGCTGTATCCTGGGCTGTGTTGTAGTTCCTGTGTTGTCCATTGCCTTACTTGGATATAAGGAAGTTTCTTAGCTCACCAGTGGGAGTGGGGAGCCTTGAATAGCCTACCTGTCCTTGAGGGAAGTGACCTCAGCACAAGAAGCTGTAGTAATTGGTCATTTTGGACCATTTCTAGCTCTTTTGAAGTTTCCTGGTTAAAATCTGCCTCTGGCATTTTTTTGAAGCCATATTGCTCAGACACAGCTCCAGGTGGTCCTGTTGAGTCTTCCTGGCTACAGAGAACTGAAAAAAAGTGACTGCTTTCCTGATTAAGTATCCTGCTGTTTTTTATATTTGTTTTACCTTCTACTGCTTACCTAGAGCAAGCTTTAACTGTTTTCATAGTTATTTACTGCATTTTTTATTATCTGCACTTAAAAGTGCATTTTAGTCGAAATTAGTCTAATTCAAGTTGAAAAGTGTTTGTTTGCTGTTTAATTTAATTGTTTGGCTGCCCGCTAAAGTGTGCTAGCCTGTACTACTGACTTATTGCCTTTTCTGCATTTAGCGCGGAGTTGCCACTAGAGCACCATCGGGCAGCGCCGGTTAAACGGCTCCGTAAAGTCTGCTCTTCATTTTTTCCCTTAGAACTGCTCTACTTGTAATCTAAACAGTCTATTCTCTATCTGTAAAGCTCAGCACTTGTTCCTAAAACATTTTTTAGTCAGGTAAAGCACTTCTATATTATACAAAGTACTTCACTAGCTTAAAACCCCCTTGAGTACCCACTTCCCTATAGGTCCTTTCTGACTCAGTTACACAGCAAACTTTTTCATTTCTTCTAGCATGTCAAAGGGTCAGTTGCTAGCGTCCTCTCCTGCTCAGCTGGTGATTCTGGGAATATTGACGCAATGTTACAATTGCCTCATGTACACAGACAACCCTCTCCTCCTCCCACAAAACACAAATACATGCGAGAGATGCAACTATATAGCCAAACTGGAGGATGAGCTCTCTCAACTCAGGACTGGCAAAACCAGACAGGAGGAGAAGGTAACCACACACACCATAAACCCAGTCCCACATAGAACTATCACAACTACAAATCAAACACATAAACACACAAAGACATACTCGGAGGCACTGATCAAAAATCTACCAAAACAGCAGAGGCCTCCAAAGCAGACACCCAAACAACTGCCACCTCATGACATAACACAAGCAACACATAGATCACAAAGTCAATGTGCAAATCAGTCACAGCCCTTAAGGTCAAACACAATGCCAGACACACTTGTCATAGGTGACTCCATAGTCAGACACACTGACGTCCCACTCACCAGACTGAACAAGGAGAGGGTCACAGTAAGCTGCCTGTCGGGCGCTAGAATCCGCCACATAACACAAGCACTCAGGTCACTCCACAGCAAGTACAAGTATGACTCAGTCATTGTCCATGCCGGTGTGAATGACCTGAGACGTACCTCCCTGGACTACATGAAAAGAGACATAAAGGAGCTCTCAGATTATGTAGCCCAGGCTGGTATGACCCTGTCCCTGAGCAGTATCCTACCTTCACCAAGAATGATGCCACAATACAGAGACAAAATGATCAGTTTTAATAATTGGCTTCATTTCTGGTGTCATTCTAAGGGGATCCAATGTCTGTCTGCCTGGAATGACATGCTTGACAAGCCACGCTGCTTCACAAGTGACGGCTTGCACCTGTCACCCCTGGGTTTCCGGATATTGGCAAAGGCTCTTGCCACCCCCATAGTGCCTTTTTTAGACAAGGCTCAAATTCTAAACCCACTGCCCTAGAAAACAATAATGGAAAAAAACTAAGGGTAATGCTGCTCAATGCCAGAAGTCTAAATCTCAAGATGACACGAATTGAATCCAACAAAGTAACCAGACCTGATGTGCTGAAGTTGAAACACTGCTCGTACACCAAGGATGCTGACAAAAGATTTATTCTTTACATGAACACAAGACAAATTGTAGATGGTTTAGCACTTTCAACTGTATCACAGTCTTCCTCAGAACATTTAAAATACTACACATCCTCCTATTTATACTCATCAACTAATTGATTAAATGCATAATTAAATAAAAAAACGCCAAAACTTTAAAGGCATATGTATCAATGCATAGCAATGTGAATGCACATACTGGAAATCCTTCACTAACTTGTTAAACATTAAAAAATAGAAGTTAAAATCATTCTTATTTACTGAAATGGGGTGCCATGATATATATCACTATACTGAACTATGCATATAAAACCATACTTATAAAACTATACATATAAAAATACACACATATATGCAAATACATATAAAAGCTTCCTATAGCACATTAATATGTACCCGTGTAATCCCTAGGTCCAACAATACGTTTGATTTACCACATTCAAGTTACACTGAGGAGAATAACAATGAGAGGTTGAGTGAGTTGGAAAATAATTCAGCCATACAAAGACCCAAATTAATTACACATGATGGGTTTAAAGTATTTAATTACACGGAGATAGAGATAGACTCTGACTGTGCTAAACTCTTGAGTAAAGGAATGAAGTTCATACCTATGGTTGGATGGAATTTAGTGGACAACATCAAGGAAATTAAAATGTATTGTAGAAGACTTAATTTAGCTTTACAATTTGATAAAAATAATGATAAAGAAGCAAGAATCAAGGGTATAGCAGGCACAGATCTTACTAGGAAGAGTACATACATACCTATTTCCAATCCACAGGTACATAATTTTGAAAAATTAGTTTGTAATGACATTTATTGGACCCATAACAATTTGAGGAAAAATGGGAATAATATGACCAATTTAAATGATAATCTTTCTCTTCCTGAAAGAAGAAGTCTATCCAAGATCATGTGTAACAAAGACATAAGAATAATGAAGCCTGATAAAGGAGGTGGGGCTGTAATTTTTTATACAGATGAATATAATCAGGGTATTCACAACCTCCTACATGATTCGGGCAATTATGAAAATATTTCTATAAACCAAATTAATATTGGGCACAAGAGAATAGATTTAAGTATAGAAGAGTATCTTATTGACAACAGGATATCTAATGACACTTATTCTTATTTAAAAACTGACTATCCAGTGTTGGCAAAGATGGTAGGAATTCTCAAAGTACACAAATCTATAGATTATCCACCTTTCCGGCCAATAGTTTCAGGATCTAGGTCAAAAACCTTTAATATTGGCAAACTGATTAATAGATGGTTAAATAATATATATAATAAGATTCCGCATATCATGAAGGACTCATGGAAATTTTTGGGTGAATTAACTAAGGATAAATGGAGTCCAAATTTAATATATCTCACAGTGGATGTTATTGACCTATTTTCCAGTATTCCGAAAGATGAAGGCTTGGAATTTTTTGTGAACAGTTTGAGGAAATATTCAGATTATTCTTGGGATAAAATTTGCTTGATATGTGATATGATGTCACTGGTACTTGACCACAACTATATACTATTTCAGGGGGAATACTTCAGACAAACCAAGGGAGTGGCAATGGGAGCAGCATGTGCTCCCATTTTTGCGAACTTGGTCATGCTGGAATGGGAGTCTGAACATGTGTTCAAGAGCGAATTTTTCCCTGATATGGTGTATTATGCCAGGTATTTGGATGACATCTTTATATTATGGAATGCATCGGTGGACAGATTACATAAATTTATAGAATTTCTAAACAATACTACAGATTTCTTGAAATTTACATACAACTATATTTATATGGAAATTCCATATTTGGATGTATTATTGAGTCATGATGAGCAAGGTTTTAAATCTAAAGTATACAGAAAACCTACATTTTCGAATGATTATATCCATTATAGTAGTAATCATCCCCCACATGTATTCAAAAACGTGATTAAAGGACAATGCATTCGAGCTGCTAGGATGTCATCCACAAGGGACATCATGGAAACCGAGCTCAAACTGATTAAAGGGTTATTTTTAAGTCGAGCGTATCCTGAAAGTATGGTTCAGGACGTTATTAATTATGTGCAGAAAGAGTGGGGACATAATTATCTACCACTGTTAGGATGTTATAAAATGGAAAAATTGACAACATTGGAGAAGGAATATAGTGGAAGAGTATGCATACTTACATATACACCTAATACGTATTTAATTAGAGAAATATTGGAAAGGCATTGGAAAGTAATAACTACAATGGATGCAGAACAAATATTAGGAGTATTCCCTAAATGTGTCTTCAAGACAGCCCCAAACATGAAAAATATACTGGAAAGAGCATGCTATAAAATGTACACAGGGGATAGATTTAATGGTGCATCCAAATGTGGAAGATGTCAACAGTGTAAATATATTAATGTAGCTAAGGCTATTAAGCTGGATGATATTGGTCATACCACCATTAAATGTAGGACGGGTAATTGTAATATGAAACAGGTGGTTTATATAGCGATATGTAAAAAATGCAATGCACATTATATAGGAAAAACAGAAAGACAGCTGAAAAAGCGAATATATGAACATCAATATAAAATACAGAAACGTGATACCAAAAATGCATTGTATAGACATATCTTAGATAAAGGGAATGATCATAGTTTTTTGTTTTCAATAATTGATCAGGTGACGAGTGGACCATATGGAGGGAATTGGAAAATGCAGCTGGCACAGTATGAAAGTAGGTGGCAAATCTTTACTGATTTCACCAGAACACCCGGTTTAAATGAATTTATTAGTATTAAACCTTTTTTAGCCCTTGCACAGGTTGAAATGTAAGATGTATTATGTTTCATATCTAGATTCCATATATATGCAGTTAATCAATACACTGATTTATGATGTTGACAGTATGGTTTATAATACCATATTATAGGTAGACTTGTTTATTAAGTATAGTATATTTAGATATTTACTTATTTATTTATTTATATATATTAATGTGCTATAGGAAGCTTTTATATGTATTTGCATATATGTGTGTATTTTTATATGTATAGTTTTATAAGTATGGTTTTATATGTATAGTTCAGTATAGTGATATATATCATGGCACCCCATTTCAGTAAATAAGAATGATTTTAACTTCTATTTTTTAATGTTTAACAAGTTAGTGAAGGATTTCCAGTATGTGCATTCACATTGCTATGCATTGATACATATGCCTTTAAAGTTTTGGCGGTTTTTCTTTATTTAATTATGCATTTAATCAATTAGTTGATGAGTATAAACAGGAGGATGTGTAGTATTTTAAATGTTCTGAGGAAGACTGTGATACAGTTGAAAGCGCTAAACCATCTACAATTTGTCTTGTGTTCGTGTAAAGAATAAATCTTTTGTCAGCATCCTTGGTGTATGAGCAGTGTTTCAACTTCAGCACATCAGGTCTGGTTACTTTGTTAAATCTCAAGATGCACGCCCTCGAAGCCCTCCTCAGTATGGAAAACATCGATGTCTGTGCTGTGACTGAAACCTGGTTCAAGGCTCCTGAGAGCACCCCGGCACTATCAGGTTTTACCTCATATCATGCGTTCCGGCCCCAAAACCTGGACCGTACCACAAAAGGAGGGGGTGTATCCATATTCATCAAGGATACCCACACCTCCAGGCTGGTGGCAACTCACGAAGCATCAGAGACCATTCAGGTGCAATTAACCATAGGCAAAACTGCTCTACAGTTTGTAGCATGTTACAGGCCACCCTCTCAAACTCAGGAACCCCACACAGCCTTCCTGAAGACACTGGAGAGTATAAATGTCTCTCCAAACACCATCATATTGGGTGACTTCAACTACCCAAACATAGACTGGGAACATTACTCAAGCCCCAATACCCTAGCCCAAAGGTTCCTGGAATTCATAAACTCAAATGCTATGGAACAACTTGTCACCATTCCCACAAGAGGTGAAAATATACTAGATCTGATCATCACAAACATGAGGACAAAATGCTCCACACTGGAAGTATATCCCTCATTGGTAAGATAAGACCATAAACTAATCTCACTGGAGATCCACATCCCGCCCCCACCCCCAACAAAAAAGACCACAGTGAAGAACTTCTCAAAAGCCAACTTCACACTTCTTAAGACTGGTGTGGTATCCTTCAAGGCCCCTGAGCCATTGGAAACCACAACCCACGCTGCTGAATCCCTTACAAATGCTTTCTACGAGCACCTCCAGGATTGCATGGATCAAGCAATCCCAAATAAAATCAAGACCCTTTCCACCAAAGGCAAGCGCCCGATCTGGTGGACCCCAGCCATAAACAAACTTTACAACAAGAGGAGAAAGCTACTACAAGATAGAGCAAAATCCCTAAAAGGGAAGACATCTCTGATCAGTACTAGTAAAAATGATACAAAAATCACTGAACCCACAGACGTTGCAAACATACTGGCAGACAGGTTCAGTGAAAATTTCTCCCCTCCCTCCCCCCCAAAAGGAGAAATATCTATCCCAGCAGAGTGTAGCCTCCCAATCATCTCAAATGCCCAGGTGAGAGCTGCTCTCTCTAAAGCTAAAAACACAGCATCAATGGGACCAGATGGTGTCCCCGGCTGTGTGCTACACGAACTCAATGAGGAACTAAACCCACACATAAGGCTGCTGTTTAATCTTAGCCTTACCACAGGATACGTACCCAAAGAGTGGCGTACGGCAACTGTGGTCCCACTCCACAAAGGCGGTGCTTCTACGGACCCTGGTAATTACCGCCCCATAAGCTTAACAATCCTGGTCTGCAAAACTATGGAGAGGATCATAATGGAACTCATAAATAAAGATATAGGGGACCTACAGACATTGGATCCTACCCAGTTCGGCTTTGTCAAGGTCAGATCATGCCTCTTGAACTTGGTCAACTTTTTTGAAACAGTCACCAAGGCCATTGATGAGGGTAAGGCAGTTCACACAGCCTACCTTGACCTTGCAAAAGCTTTTGACACAATACCCCACTCGGGTATCATAGAAAAGCTCACCAGCTTAAATGTAAACCCATATGTCACAAGATGGGTTGCAAACTGGCTCAAGGACAGAACCCACAGGATTAGAGTTGCTGGTGCCATGTCAGACTCCAAGCCGGTCACAAGCGGTGTCCCACAGGGCTCAGTCCTGGGCCCCCTCTTGTTCGGCATCTACTTTTCAGAAGTGCAGGCAAACATAGGAGGATTGTGGCTGACAAAGTTTGCAGATGACTGCAAACTGGGCGCCATAGTTGAAAATCCATCAGACACAGATATCCTTCAGAGAGGTCTCATAGGAACAGATAACTGGTGCCAGAGCCATGGCCTTAAGCTAAACGCCAAAACATGTATAGTCATACCCTTTGGTAAAAACAAGGTAACCCCAAGTTACCACATAGGTGGCAATCCATTAAGCACAGAAGAGGTTATCAGGGACCTGGGGACCCAAGTTGACAGTAACCTTTCTTTTGACAATCACATTGCCAAAGTGGTTAGGAGGACCTTCTACATTGCCCACCTGATTATGAAGGGATTCACATCCAGATCAAGGGAGGTCATTGTTCCCCTGTACTCTTCACTTATCAGACCAATTATTGAGTACAATGCCCCATTCGGAATGTATCTTACCGACACCTGCAGCAATTGGAAAGACCCCAAAAGTTCCTCACCAAAAGGATAAAGGGGCTCAAAAATATGCCATATGCTGCCTGACTGAAGAAACTCCAGCTCTATTCAGTCGCATACCATCTGCTCAGAGGTGACCTGTGCCTGACATACAAGGCCATGTCCAACCCAGAATTAATGGACATGCTCCACCTCAAAAAATCCAAATCCACCAGAGCCACAAGAGCAATAGACTTAAACCTCAGCACGGATATAAATAGGACATGCTGGAGGGACAGATTCATCACCCAGAGACTCCCTATGCTGTGGAACAGAATCCCGGTCCATGTGAGACAGAGCACCTCGCTGGCTCTATTCAAGAGGAATCTTGACCAGTGGATGGGAGATCGTAGGTTTACCCCGGGGATCATCTCTGTATCACTGCTGGACAGAGGCACAGCAAACTAATGGGTATAGTATTCTTCAATCTAAGGGGTGGTGAAAGCCACACAACTCTGGCTAGGCTTATAAATGCCCTAGGGCAGATAGCCCAGTATGAACCTATGAACCTATGAACTCTGGAAAAGAAGACTTGTGAGAGACAGGAAGAAGGCAAGCAGAAACAATGGCATCCAGCAAAAAATGGATGGATTGCATCTGAAAGGACATGTGACACTCAGGCATGACTGTTGAAGAAGGTAGAAGAGTGACACTGAATCTGGAGAGATGGAGACAGTTGATGCAACTTTCTGACCCCTACAGAAGATAGGAAAAAGGGGGTAGATGATGATGATGATGATTAGATCCTCCTCTGAAGAAGTAGTATAAACAAGACAGATGAACTGCCTCTGCATACCATAAATTGAGCACTGCACTGAATATTTATTTTATTTTTCTGCTGTAGTAAACAAAAAACATTAGTCCCATTTCTACACTATTTTATGTTATTATATATATATATATATATATATATATATATATATATATATATATATATATATATATATATATATATATATGTATAGGTCTACTTTACATGGTCGACTTTTCACAAAGTCGACTTTCATATTGCCGAGACCATATGATCGACTTTCTGAAAGCCGATCATGTAAAATAAACACAAAAAAACACAACAAACACTTATCTTAAAACTGTTAGCAGGGGGGAAAGCCCTGCATCCCCATGGGGGGCTCTGACCCCCACACCCCCCGTAACTTAAGTATACCAACTCTGAGTTCACACTACAGTGCAGAACAGGGAAATTTTCCCATTCCGCACTGTACGGAGATAGCGGTTCCCCATGGTCAGCTTTTCAAAAGTCACTCATATAGTCTCTGCCATATTAAAGTCGACTTTGTGAAAAGTTGATCATGTGAAGGGGACATATATATATATATATATATATATATATATATATATATATATATATATATATATATATATATATATATATATATATATATATATATATATATATATATTATATCAGGGCCTCTGCTGAAAAAGGGCTCTGTCCCAGTCGGACTATCCCAGTCAACAAAAGTCAAATAAATATAAATAAATACATATTAATTTTCTAATAGAAATGTATTACACTTAAGAACTCACTCGACTTCTAGGTTAAGTTTCACATAGACATCACCATGCAATACGCTTGACTTACTAGATGGTGAAATAAAATGAGATAAAAACAAGAAATATGAGCATGACTCTCCCCTGTACAAAAGCAGCTGTTTTTCTAAGACTCTTCAAGATGGAAACACAGAAAATGAATGTCAAGTAATTGCTATATACACACTCTAGTCAGAAAATTATGGCATTAAAAATATAATCGGCATCCCCCCTTTCCTGTTAACCCTACCTCCTCTTGATAAACTGGCCCAAATAGATGCAGTTGTGATCAGTACTCTCTACATTAGCACTGCTCTGTTCTGTTGTGATGACCCTGCATTGGACCAGTAATCAAGAAGCCTCAATCCTCACCACTGGCACCTGTGGGGGACATTCACTAGGAGGATAACAGGTGCACAAACACCATTTCCGGATGTAGCTCTCTGTATCAAGTGCAATTTCCCTTAAGAGCACACAGAGACCACAGTTAGTCTAAGGCTGGTTTCTCCCTCTTCCTCCAAATCCCCAGTAAGACTCCCCAGTGGCACAGCTATAGAGTTGAGATCTCAGCTGAGTGACCAAGCCAAGACTTCCAGTACCCTCTCTGTCCAACAAGTGCTTCGTGTCCCTGCCCAAGTAGCTGACACACACACTCTTTGAGGTTTGATTTACATACACACACACTTGGAAAAGGCTGGCACAGGTTTACTAACTATGCCCCCTTTAGCCCAGACTATAAGGTAGTTATCACTGCCACCAGTCACTCCTCGACAGCTTCTTTAAGGCCCTTAACAAAGGGTGATCAATTTTACTATGTAATATTAATATTAATATTAACATAAACATTAACATTAACAATATTAATGTTAATATTAATATTAATATTCATATTAATACAAATGGTAGTTTGACCAAGAGCAAGACTATTAGGAGTGGCCCACATAGTGTAACCAAATAAATATGCAAGTACTCTCCAAACTTAAATATCTCTACACAGATCAGTCACAATGAAAGGTTTAAATATATTTAATGATAGATAATAAAAGAACAAGAAAATACTCAGTATATATTCACAGTGACATCAGAGTTCAGAATCACAGGAAATATTTAAATTAACATTGCAGTACAGGCTCACACAAATAAAGAAAAAACAAAATCTAAACTAAACTTCACTATATTCCTGACTGTATTTAAGAGAATTACTATACCTTAAAAACTTACTAATAGAGCAAGGCAGATGTGGTGAATGGTTCTTCTTCTTGTTCTCAGGACCAAGACAGAATGCAGAATGCTCTGTCTCACTGAGAGACTGCTTCTGCATTCTGTCTTGGACCTGATGATCTTGCACTGATAACTTGGATGATGACATCATTTCTTATCATCTGACTTCTAGTTCCCAGGCAAAACCCCTATTGATGAAGCTGGCATTACATAGCACCAACCTGTAGAAATATCCAAACAAGGGCTTTTGCTCAGATTTTGGCAGGTGCTGGAAGTCATAAAACAATTGCATTTTTCCAAACTTCCAGAGGTAATAATTAGTTCACCCCAAAGACAATACAGAAAGCTTCCCAGTACAGACTTTGTGTCTCTAGCTGCCTTGAAACCTGTCAGATAGCAACTTTATGACCTAGCCTATAAAGTGATTTAATTTCAGATATGTTTTAAAGTTTGCTGGACTAAAGTTAACCCTCCAGTTTCCTCTGTTAAACATATACCTTTAAAGAGTTACTATAGTGCATGTGCATTTCTGTTCTCTGCAGTAGGCACACTGTGGTTAAATGTCAAACACAAGCGCTTTACAAATACCTTTTCAACACAAACATCTATACAAAGCAGTTTGATATACACATGACACACAGTTATAATACATTTGTAATACAAGCACCTTATATAAATCATGTTGATATTCACAAATGGCATATAATTATTTACAAAATTCCAGCTGGCTGTACTGGCAGTACCTCCTTTTGTCACACTCCCCCCCCCCCCTTCAAAGACTCAAGCTAGTTTTTCAAGTGACCCCTGAGAAATGTTGCTTGAGAAGGATGAGGTTATCTGGGAGTACATTACCCCATTCCCTGTTTTGAGATCCCAGCTGCCTTTGCATTGCTGACCTCATTACATTGTTGCACTGTCATATCATATGCCTGCAACCCTAGGCTTCACCATAGTAACTTGGGATTTTGCTGGCTAGCTGGCTGTAGACATGGACCCCCTTCAGACACCTCTTGCCTTCTACTGCAAATACTTAGCACCAGGGCCTCCCTATCATGGTAAGGTTTCATGGTGTTAACATAGCACAATTTATCCCCCTGCCTCCTGCCTAGCAGTTCTTACATGTAGTTAAAAGCACTGACCTTTCTTATCACTTTGAAGGATCCATACCAAGCTGCCTGCAGCTTATTGTGTCTGACAGGAATGAGAACCATAACCTGCTGCCCTACATCATACTCTCTGGCTTGAGCATTCCTCTCATACCAGACCCTTTTCTGCTGTTGAGCTCCTGCCAAGTTCTCCTGGGCCAAGCCCATGAGTGCCCTGAGCCTTATCTTGAGGTTTAGGACATATGCCACAATAGACTCCTTGTGGGATTCACACTCAGCCTCTCACTCATCGCAAATCACATCTAGAGATCCCCTCACCCTATGCCCATACAGAAACTTAAAAGGTGAGAAACCAATGTATTCCTGGGGCACCTTTCTGTAGGCAAACAACAAATGGGGCAAATATTTGTCCCACACCCTCTTAAATTGGTCTGCAAATGCCTTTAGCCTGGTCTTTAGTGTGGAAATTAACATCTCCACCAGACCATTAGTCTGGGGGTGGTAGAGGGTGGTCTTTAGGTGCTTCAACCCCACAGTGCTCCCACAGACAAGCCAGCAGGTCTGACATGAAATTGGAACATGTGTCAGTTAGTATTTCTTTTGGGAAACATACCCTGCTGAAAATCTCTAACAAAACATGTGTCACCTTTTCTGCCTCAGTGGAGGACAGAGCCACCACCTCAGGGCATCTGGTAGCATAATATACTACCACTAGGATATAATTCTTCTCTCTGAAACTTGGGATACTCAGAAGCCTCACAATATCCATAGCTGTCCTCTGAAATGGCTCCTCAATCACATGCAAAGGCATCAAAGGAGCTCTGACCTTGTCTCCTGTCTTGCCTATCTTTTGGCACAGCTCACAGGTCCTGCAGTACCATGTTATATCCCTGAAAATCCCAGGCCAATAAAAGTTCTGCATATTACATCTCTTTGTACACTTTATACCCATATGAACTGCAAAGGGAATATTATGGGCTATGGCCAGAAGTGCCAGATGGTAGGTTTTGCACACTACCAACTGCTGTATTACTTCACCTTCTAGTCCTCCCTCGGGGGTCCAATCTCTATACAGTAACCCCTTGTTCCAGTATACAGTTTCCCCTTTTCCCTGAGAATCAGGTACCTCTCTAACTACTTCCCTCAAGCCTTATAGTGTAGGGTCTGACAGCTGAGCCTGTCTCAACTCAGTCTTTGTAACCCTTCCCAGCTCCCCTTCCACAGCAAGACTGGTATCTTCTGACAGTGGTGCCTTACTGTCAGCCTGGGTACTACTACTCACCTCTGCTCTTGCAGTATCTCTGTCCAAGGGAACGTCACTACCCACCAGCACCTGTGGATTACCTTCAGTCTCACTGCTACAGGGTAGCTCCCTCCCTGAAGTAGAACCCCACCAGTTTTTCAAGTATGCAGTCTGTCTGCCCCCCCCCCCGCCAAGGCTACCAGACCAACATACCTGTCTCCAAGCTTGACTGCATGTTACTGCATGCACACAAAGTACTGCATTATCAAAATAATTCCCTATCAGGATTATCAGGACATCTGCAGGGATATCCTCAAACACACCTACTTGCTTGCTTCTTTTTCCACTCTTCCATTCAAGGTGAACCCTAGCCAAAGTTATTTGGAAAGGGGTCCCTCCTAAAACTCTAACGGGAGCAGACTGCCCAAGCAAGTAGTGCTCATCTTGCAGGCTTCACAATGGTTAGATCTGAGGCTGTGTCTCTCTTAGCAGTGTCCTGTTTTCCATCTACTAGGATAGTATATAACCTCTTGTGGTAGTTTGGTACCCTTCTTGTCTCCAGACAACTTACTGCTGGCATTCTGTCATTCCTACTTGCTGGTTTCCCCTCGTTTTGTTCCCCACCTTGCTTTCATAGCCATCTATATGCTACATGGCCCCACTGGTTACATTTAAAACATTTAACCCTTGATCCTGGCCATGTACTTGAACCAGTGGCTTCCCATGTTACTGGTGGATTCTGTTGGGGTGGTTTAGACTGCCCACCATGGGTTCATTTAGACCCATGAGCAGAATTGGGTATACCTTTCCTGTGCAATGATGTCCTGCTTGCTAGGTATAGGTCTTCTTTTTTCCCCAACTCATCTGAGGTGTTGCAGTCTCTGTCTGCCAACCAGATTCTCATGTCCTCAGGCAAAGTGATAAGGGCTTATTCCCTCAACAAAAGGTCTGCCAGCTTTTCAAAAGTGGTGGCCTGACACCCACTCACCCACCTATGAAAATATGTGCTAAACTCAGCAACATAATCACACACACTTTCATCTGCCTTGCATACATGCTCATGAAACATTTTCCTATTAGCTTCAGGTGTTAACTTAAAACACCCAAATAAACAATTTTTCACAATGTTATAATTTAACTCATTATAGCTGAGTCCACCTCCAGGCATTTCTGCAGGTACCTCCTACTGCTCCTCTAGGCATCAAAAATTGATTGTTCATATTTGTAATACTAATTCCAAAACTATGCTGCATATAAGGCATCAGAATATTTTTATTTTGAAGCATACATGGTGGCAAACACAACTGTATTGATATTTGACCCCTCTCAATGAGTATTTGTTAGACATATAAGATGATAACTTCATTTTTTAAAGGATTAAGCCACGGTGAAGAGGCAGTATCTCCTTTTCATGTTGCATTAGCCTCTCATTTTCTTTGGCTTCTAGACATCTCAGTCTCTCAGATGATTCTATTTCCAAACGTGGCCTCCAGTTCATGTCTCTTTAATATTGCAGATGAATTTTTAAATCCTCTGAGGAAAGGTTGAACTGTCCATTCTGATACATCCCCAAAGCCAGTCTGATTGTCCCCCTGGCTTCTGGTCTGTGATCCAGCTGTGACTAAGGCTGCAGTCATTTCTGATTTAGTCAGGCTGCATTCCCCAGTCCTTTGGCTTGGCACATTTCAGTCAACTGCCTCCCTGTCAGCTTGCCATACTCCTCTGCTGACATCCTTGCCTGTTCCCCCTGACTAACTAAGCTAACAACAAATAAATATAACTATTGTGATACGAAACTCTGAATGTTCACCATGTGGCTACTTGAGAATAAAAATATCTTCTTTAGTGACCACTCTTTACAGGCTACAGTAAATTAGTATTCACACCACTGAATCAAAATGTGTGGATATCCCAGCATTGTCAACCAATAAATGTGATGAACCACCATGGGACCAGTAATCAAGGAGCCTCAATCCTAACCACTGGCAGCAGTGGGGGATGTACACTAAGAGGATGACAAGGTACACACACAGTATTACCAGATGCAGCTCACTGCATCAAGTGCAATTTCCCTTAAGAGCACACAGAGACCACAGTCAGTCTGGGGATGGCTTCTCCTTCTTTCTCCAGATTCCAATAAGACTCCCACTGGCACAGCTATAGAGTTGAGATCTTAGCTGAGTGGCCAAGCCAAGATCTCCAGTACCCTCTCTGTCCAACTAGTGCTTCATGTCCCTGCCCAAGTAGCTGACACACTCACAATTTGAGGTTTGATTTACACACATACACACACACACACACACACACACACACACACACACACACACACACACACACACACACCTGGGAAAAGACTGGCACAGGTTTACTAGCTATGCTCCCTTTTGCTCAGACTATAAGGTAGTTATCATTGCCACCAGCCAACTCCTTAGAAGCTACTTTAAGGCCTTTAACAAAGGGTGTCCAATCTTACTGTGTAATATTAATACAAATGGTAGTTTGTCCAAATGTAAGGCTATTAGGAGGGGCCCACACTGTGTCACCAAATAAATATGCAAATACTCTCAAACTTAAATATCTCTACACAAAGCAGCCGCAATGAAAGGTTTAAATACATTTAATAATAAATAATAAAAGAATAAGACAATGCTAAATATATATTCACAGTGACATTAGAGTTCAAAACTACAGGAAATATTAAAACAACATTGCAGGACAGTCTCAAATAAACATAGAAAAATATCTAAACTAAGCTTCACTATATTCCTGACTGAATCTAAGAGAATTACTATACCCTAGTTAGCTTACTTAAGAGCAAGGCAGATGTGGTAGATGGATCTTCTAGTTGTTGTCAGGTCAATGACAGAATACAGAATGATGTGTCAACAGACCTCTCAAATTAATATCTCAAATACTACTGCTGGGATAACTTGCAGAATGACAACATTTCTTGTCATCTGACCCTATCCCCAGGTGAAACCCCCACTGCTGGAAACTATCAGTATTTAGCATCTGCCTGTGAAAATACATAGACTTCAGATATTGGCAGATGCTGGAAGTCATAAAACAATTACCTTCCTTCACATTTTCAGAACTAGTAATTGGTTAACTCTGAAGACAATACAGAAATCTTCTCACCACAGACTGTATGTCTAACTGCATTGAAAACTGAAAGATGCCATGTTTTATGGCCTAGCCATGAAGTAATTTAATTTCAGCTATTTTTCTGAAGTTAACCTCTTGTATTCCAGTTTCTACTGATAAAATATATACATTTAAACAGTTACAATAGGGCATGAACATTTCTGTTCTTTTCCAGCAGGGCACACTGGAGTTATATTTTAAGCACAAGCCCCTTATAAAATATCTTTTCAACACACGTCTGAACAGAACATTTTGATATACACATGGCATATAGTTCTAATACAGTTGTAATACTGGCATCTTATATAGATTATGTTGAAATTCACAAATGGCATATAATTATTTACAAAATTCCGGATAGCTGTGCTGGCAGTATATCCCTTTTTCACAAAGACATTTGATGGTTTTGCCTTAGGGCCTTATTTGATGAGACATAGGTATGTGTGTTGATATTTATTTATTTTATTTTATTTATTTATTTTATTTTACATTTGTTAACTAGGATGGTCTGACTGGATGTATGTCCATTTTCACTGGAGGCCCGGGGAGAAAAACTCCAAGGTACATGTACACATTACAATTTTTAGAACTATTAGTGAATGGCAACTACACATAAGTTAAAGACAGTGCAATACAAGCAATCACATGACACTTGTGACTTACAAAGCATTGCAAGTATGTATATTCAGGTAGTAACAACATATTACCTTCAGGAATAAAATACATTGAGTAGCATTAGATACAGTTTACCCTTCATGATATGGAGAGGGGTGGCCAAAGATATGGCATTTGTAGGGGAGAGGCACGTGAGATGGACAGGGCACTAGTCAGTGTTGGTACAGGGACATATCCAGTGCAATTTGCGGTAATTCTTAAGCTTGTTTTTGAATAATGTTGGTGAAGGCTCTTGAGTCAGGTTAGCTGGTAGTGAGTTCCAAATCTTTCCGATAGAGTTGTCAAAGAGTGAGTCAACAGCAGAGTG
Organism: Protopterus annectens; assembly: GCF_019279795.1. Taxonomy (NCBI): domain Eukaryota; kingdom Metazoa; phylum Chordata; order Ceratodontiformes; family Protopteridae; genus Protopterus; species Protopterus annectens. Next base: position 470,397,160 of record NC_056739.1, read on the forward strand.
GTTGGATTTGACTGTTAGAACTAGGAGTTTGGTATAGGAGTGAAGTGGTCGATTGTTACTGTAGGGGCAGATCGTATTTTTTAGAGCAGGGGTATTTTCTGGCTGGTAGAGGATTTTGTAGGTAACTATGAGCTGGTTGAGCTGTAGAAGTTGAGGTAGTTCCAGCCAGCCTAAGAGGCTTAGGTTGTGGCAGTGGTGGGTTCGGTAGGGTTAGCCAGTAGCAAATTTGGCAATATGGTTGCAACATGATGATAATTTATTAAGATCAGTTTTGCTCAGGCTGGAGAAAAGAGGAGAGGCATAAAAAAGGGTATATAGTAGATGGGAGTGGGCAATTGCAATTCAAGCAGGTGGGGTGAGGAATGATTTGATCCTATAGAGAGAGACGAGTCTTTTATTGATAGTTTTTATAGTTTGATTGATGTGCACATTAAACCTGAGGTTATCAAGTGTGACATCCAAAAGTTTAGTTTGGGTTTCTGGGGAGATGATGGTCCCATTACTATCTGTTATGTTGAAGAATGGTGGGGTGGTCCTATGTGTGGGGGAGAAGAGAAGCAGCTTAGTTTTGTTGTGGTTTAGGATTAGACATTGGTTTAATAGCCATTTTCCACCAAGTTAAAGGTGTTTTGGGTTAATGTGGCAAGATTTGCTGGGGAGGTGGCAGAACAAATCAAGGTGGAGTCGTCTGCATATTGAATGCAGGTAGTCTCCGGTATGACTGTGCTAAGATCATTTATAAAGATGGAGAAGAGAAGGGGACCTAGTACTGAGCCCTGGGAGACTCCTAGCCTGATGGGGAGGCATGAGGATAGTTTACCCTGCCACAGGACCACCTGCTGCCTGCCTTGTAGGTAGGAATCAAACCATTGGAACGCCTGATTGTTTAAGGTGAAGACCTTCAAGGTGTTCATTAGCATTTTGTGACTGACCATGTCAAAGGCCCTGGAAAGGTCTAGAAAAAGTGCAGTGGTTAGTTTGTTATCATTACGGTTTTGGTTTATAACGTTAGTAAAAGAGAGCAGGGCTGACATAGTGCTGTGATTTTTTTCCTAAATCAATGTTGAGTGTTAGACAGTATTTTGTTCTTTGTGAGATATTTCATGAGCTGAATGTGTACACACTTCTCCATAATTTTAGCTAGTGGTGACAAAATAGCTATGGGCCTGAAGTTAGACAGATATGTATAGTGGTTTATTTTTGCTTAGTGGTGATTGTGGGTGGTGTGCATGTGGGAGTCTTTGTTCTTCTAGTAGGCTTTCAGTGAGAATCTCTGCATATGTGAGTTTATGTGCTGTGACCTTATTTTGTGTGAGAGGTGAGGTTTGCATGAGAGGTGAAGCATGTTTGCTGACAAACTGTTTGATGTCTAGTTTGTTTTTACATAAATGAATTGACTCCAATTCCACAGCATATTTGCATCTCTCACATAGGGTGTTAGACTGCTTTAGGAGTAAATGGTTGTCAGTATACAGGAGGCAATTGCTACATTGCCTCAAGATGCCCATATCAATGGAGCTGGCAGAAGAAATGATGGGAAACTGCCCATCCATTGTGGCAGGATTTTTCTGAATGTGGTATTTGGGAAGGAAGTGGGCTAGCTGGACTTTGTCACAATCAGCAAGAATGAAGCAGTAATTCAATTAAATACAGTTAGCAAAGTGCAGTGTTGGCTTAAAATATAGTTATTATTCAGTTTTGTTCAGTGGATTCCCTGGATTTCAATGCGAATGCAGTCCAGACCTCTGGCTAAAGTTTCCAAATGTTGAGCAGCTCATGTAAACTGACCTCAAACCCACACAAATGCAAGGCTTATACACAGGCAAATTAAAATAGTTTTAATACTATACTTGTGGGAAAGTTACCCAAGATTTGATGTCCACTTTATACTGCTTCTACATAACCAGCAGCACTTGCTAGGCATCTTCTCTGCTGCCAGAAAAATAACCACACATATAAAACAACATATTCTCTTCTAAAACCTGATGGTTGCAGGTAGTCATACTGCTTGGATGTTCTGTTTTGTTACTTTGAACTCACCATGTTTACAACTTGTTGCACATATATACCTGCATTTATTTAAGTTACTACTTTACTGATTTTGTTTGTTAAAGTGAATTTCCCATGTTAATAATATATCGTGGACATAGAGCTACATTAATTTATGTCAGTGCTTTACTAGATTGTTTGATAATAAGGAATTTTCTTACTACTACTTTTGTAGTGCATATAGAGCTACTTAGTATTTACAGGGCAGACTTTACTCCAACTACCTATTAATAGTGTTGTAATCCAGGTGTTCATTCTAAGCTGTGTTTTGTTTTTGTATATAAATTTTCTTCCCTTGTAAACTCTGCAGTCTGCTGCTTCTGTCCTGCACTATACTCTTCTTTCTGACTAAATTCACTCTCTTCCCTTACCCTCTTCACCCCTTCTCTAATACCCCACTGCCTGCTACTACTCTGTTAACTCTTATCTGTATATTTCTGTAGGACCTTTAATCTCTCCCCTCCTTTATTTTCTCACTTCCTCTTATTAGTTAAACAACAACTATCTGTTCATGTCCTTACTCTTTCCCAGACTGCATCTCTAATTTACCTTTTTTATTTTGTAGAAGTCAAGCCTGTTTCTCAGAAACAGCCAGCTATAATGCCGTCTGACTGACCTCTCTCTCCTCTCTTACATGGTAACTGAAAATAGTGGTCACCTGAAATACAAATCCAGTGGATCAGGTTTATGTATGTTACATACAATTGTTACATCTTACTGCTTGTACAGCCTTCCACAGCCTAGTTTTTCCCCCTGTTAATGGTCACATTCTAAATTTCTACCAGCCCTTCCTGTACCCCTTTTTGTTGTTATTTCTGTCCCTAACTGACTTCAAAATTCCCCTTTGAGCTCATTGGCAAGTGCTCTGGTCTGTTTCTAAGCTTCTGAAGAACCCTTTAGCCCTCTCCTTATAGGTAACCCGTATATGTGCCTATGACCTTACTTTTTTTTTTGGCTCGCTAATTGGACTAACTTAGACCTGGAAAAGCAAAAGGAAACTCAAATAAAAGTACTCAATTTTAATTTATTAACCAGATGCATAGCTTACTGATTGTCTTTCTTGACTCTGCATGCACAGTCAATACCTGGGTCATCCCACTCTGTTTGCCCTTGCTGTGCTCTGTCTTACTCTGCTCCCCTATTTACTCCCATTCCCACCCACCACCAACCACATCAATTACAGTTATACCTCTGCCAACCACTCCCCCAGCTTCTCTGTCTACCAGTCACTACTTTTCATCACCTTCTGATCAATCACAAAATCACACTTACTCTCCACCTATATCTTTCACTCACTTCCAATAAAATAGCAATCCTACTCCACTTTCCTCCATAAAACATACACCTAACCTCCCACTCACTCTTAACAGTCACTTCCACCCTTCTACTACACTAACATGTCTTAACATTTTTCTGCCACCCTGCCTCTCATCTCAGTAACTCTCACCATTCTTATATACTTTACATCCTTAAAGCCACAGACCCCTCTCATGCCACATAAACACTCCACAATCAACACTTACGTACAAACAATATCCAAATCCTACTCTAATATATCACTCTCACTTTACAACAGCAGCATGGCACTATTGACCAAATTTAAAATTACTCAAGACACTCCTAAACCAACACCCAACTCACCACAAAATTAGAGCATCTACTTAAAACAACCCCACATAGACACCACATAATAATAGACTCCTACCTAGCCTGATGTGGAGACATCCACCCCAACCTTTGCCCACCCTTTAACCATACATCATCTAACATTCCCTTCGCTAAGAATCTACTTCTCATCACCCTCAACCTGCATAGCATTGGTAACAAAACAACTGGGCTCCATGCATGGCTAACCTATCACTACCTTGATATATGAGCAGTCACTGAAACATGGCTCAAGCCATATATTAAAGACACTGAACTACTCCTACCAGGCTACAATATAATTAGAGCAGACCAAGCTCACAAAAAGGGGGAGGCATTGAACTACTGTATCCCAATACTCTCACCCTGCTTCCTTATCCCAAACCCATCCCCTCCTTTCGTACCGCTGAAATTCTCCTAGCCACTCAATAATACCAAACAACTATGCATTGCTGTACTATACATTCCACCAGGGAATAACATCCCCATTTTAGAAGATTTCCTTTCCTGGACCTCCTTAAATATCTCCAAAGAAACCATAATTCTAGGAGATACTAATATAAATTGGCAAAATCTAAATTCCAGCCCCTCTACCAACAGTATAAACCTTTATGGCTTTACCGAACTTATCTCTTCCCCAGCTAGAATTTCTTCTAATACAGACCAAGGAGCCACACTAGACTGGATCATTGTTTCACATCCCCAAAAATACACCAACTCTGGAATCCTACCTAATAACTTAAGTGAGTATCTACCCACCTACACCAACAAAACCATAAACCATACCTGTAAAAAAACCCACTTATAAAACTTCATGTAATTTGTCAAACTTCAACCAACAACAATTTAACTCAATACTAAAATCTATGACTTGATCCCCAATAGACTCCCTACCATTAGATGACACTGTTAGCTACTTTAACAAAATATTCTTAAACACCCTTAACAGCCTAGCCCCCTCTGTACAAAAAAATAAATAAATAAAAGCTAATCATGCTTCCTGGCTAACCAAGGACACCAAACACCTACTACTAATGAGAGACAAATCCTGGCATAAATGGCAACAAACAAAAACTGAACTAAATTACCAAATGCGCAAGCACCTATGCACCCAAACAAAACAAATGGTTAGCAAAAACAAAAATTACTATTTCTCACACCAACTAAGTTCCAACAAAAACAATCCCAAACAATTCTGCCATACCATTTCTCAGCTCCTTAATCCCAGAACCAAAGAAAACCCACCCACTGTTACCAATAAAATCCCTTTCCTAATAGCTGAAGTATTCAACTCACATTTCTTTGAGCATTCTTAATCTACACATTTCCTCTAACCAGCCTTCAAACTCCCACAATAGTCATAACCCCATCACTTCCCAATCTATGGCTGAACTCCCCCTCATCCTTCCATCGCCCTCAGTATCCCCCCCACTCTCCGACATCTTCCTCACCTTACTTTCCAAACAATACCTACTCACCACATACATAAGTGACTTCTCAAGCTAAAACCATGCTCTCCCTCCACAGACATTTTCCCACCAGAATATTTAAAGCTCGATACAGATGTCATAGCCTATCCAGTAAGTATACTCATCAAACGATCCATCACAGAGTCCTACATCCCCACCTTGTGGAAAAAATCCATAATAACCCCCTTAACAAAGATGGTAAATCCTATGACATTGCCAACTATCGCCCCATAGCTATACTGTCTCCCCTATCCAAACTATTAGAAAAATGCATACATAAACATCTACTTAATCATACCCTATAAAACAAACTATTTACCCCTACCTAGCATGGCTTTAGACCTTCACATAGTACAACTACTACATTAGTCTCCTTCACAGATATAGTGAAGAAAGCCAGGGATGCCAGTCTACTAACATCTGTAATATTTCTCGATCTGTCCAAGGTCTTTGATATTGTTCCTCACTCCATACTGCTACAACACTTCTCTCACCTTGGTCATCCCCTACTTCTCAGTTATGGTTCTACTGACAGACAACAATGCATAAAATGGCAGGGAATCCTCTCAAACTATCTACCAAATAACACCGGTGCACCACAGGGGTCCATTCTCAGAACATTACTCTTCAATATCCTTGTTAAAAACCTTCACACTGCCTCCAACTAAAGTACCCTCATATAGTATACCAATGATTCAATCATCATCTCCTTCTCCAACAACATAAATCACCTTCAATATCTAACCCAAACAGCCTTTACTTCCATTGAGACCTGACTAAACAAGGCACAGCTGCTACTTAACCCTAATAAAACAAAGCTTCTCCTTTTCCACCCAATAATATCTCAGCTGATTTCAGGATCACTTCTCTAAACAATACTCAGCTAGAAGTTGTTATCCAAGCCAAACTGCTAGGAGTTACCATAGACAATAAGCACTCCTTAGATCAACATATTCACAAAGCTATAAAAAAAATCCACTACAAACTAGGAATGCTATAACGGTACAAAAACATCATGAATCCAACCACCAAAACCACACTAGCCTCTATATATCTGCTTCCCTCTCTTCTCTATGGTGCCCCCATACTGACAAACATTCAGACTACCTTAAAATATAAATTAGAATCATACTATAATAAAATTGCAAATTTTGTTATTAATGCACCCCACAATACATGCCACTGTACCGCTCTCAAAACCCTGACATGGTTAAAAATCCCTCTCCTCCTTGACCAACTACAACTTAATATGGTGCACAAAGTTATATACCAAACTGTTAAATACCCAGCTCTCAACTCACTTCTACAAGTCTACACACCCACCAGAAATCTTCATTCTGAAGACAAACAACTGCTGACTCTTCACAGACCAATTAAAAAAGCTGGTCAATGTCTATATTCCTATACTGTACCAAAACTCTGGAATGCCCTTCCAGATAGTATCAGGACAATTCCTAACCACAAGAACTTCAAACTTACACTAAAAAAATCTGAATAACATCCACATCTGCCCCTGTTCCACATCAACATAGCAACCCCTAGAACCTCAACTTACCCTCCCTTCTTTCCTCTAATATTACAAATGAACTTAACCAAACCTCTACCTCCTCCTTAGTTCTCCATATCTTCCTAAGCTCTACCTACAGTCTACCTAAAAACCCCAGCAGACTACCTTTTAAAATACACCTTTTATTTTACTTGGTCCCCATTCAGCCTTTCTACTAAATTGTAACCAGAAGAGAAACATGTATGACTTGTAAGAACCTTAATTCTTGTACTCTTTGATTGAAATATGTACTGCTGAGAGCATGTTTCAACTGGCATTATGCCTTTAAAACCACTCATATTATGTAAAATACACTTCCTTTAAATTATAACTATTAGTGCATATCTAATTTGTAAGCTGTTTTATTGTGGTATAATTATTCTTCATCTTTGTATGTTTATTCTATTTTCTACTTCTATTTGTATTTTCATTGTTATACTTTGTGAAGGCTTTCTCCCTGGGTCTCTGCTGAAAATGTGTTTCTGACCCAGTCAGACCTTCCCGGTCAACAAATGTCAAACAAATAAATAAATAAATATACAAGCAAACAAACTACCAATGGGAAAGCCCCAAACAGAGACTTTCCCCAGCAATCTCCAATTCAGATGGATCCTGAGCTACACACTTCTGCTATTAGGGTGGAGGGAGGCTCTCTACATGTAAGTTGACTGATTTAAAAGCAGGTCTGAATCTAGCCTATCCTATGTAAGGCAAGGAAACACAATTTCCAGATGGGAAAGGGGTAAGGGAGAGTCATTTAATACTCAAAGTGAGAGTGTTTAGTAGAATACTATTCGATGACCTGCAGTGATACCATCCTCTCTACCATCTGGCAGCTCTTTGAGCAGTTGTGAACAGTGGGAGACTACGGAGAGAATTTACTATAGAGGATTTTAAACTGGATTGGTTTGTTTATATGCAAGCATGGGGAACTGCATTTGTACATTGCACAAATGTGAGGCTTTTACACCAGCAGGATGAAAGACTTTTCTAAAGTTAAACCAGCAGGCCAACCAGATAAAAACACAATAAGCTATTGACCAGTAGTTCCCAACTTGGATGGGATGAATATTAGTTCTCTGCTCCCACCGGAGTGCAAAGGGACCCTCCCAAACTTTCAAAACTTAGAAATATTTCGGCAGACTCAGAACAACGTTTGCACAATACTGTTAAAACAACCTAAGAACATAAAGTAGCAAACAGATGGAGTTTCTGTAACAAGTGCAGGGTGAAAAACAGTGACAAATTCATCAAAATAAATAAATGCAGCACAGAAGTGTTAAATATCACTGAAACAGCAAGTGCAGGAAAATATACTTATATCAGCTTTGTAGGCCCAGACAATTTTAGAAGCAATCCAAGTCTTGTAATCACAGGTGTCCAAGCCAGGCACGAGGAACCTCTGAATAAATGAGCACAATCTTACAAAATGTAATTCTTTTATACCACCAGGACAAGACTTTTTTGAAATTAAACCCTCAGGCCAATCAGATAAAAACATAAAAAGCTATCGCCTAGTAGTTCTCACCTTGGATGGGTTGAATTTAGCTCTCTGCTCCCATCAGAGGGCAAAAGGACCCTCCCAGTGTAAAACAAACTGGCTTTGATCTCAAGTGCAGTAACAAATGCTTTAGAACAGAAGTAAGAATTCCTGCAATACAAGGAATCCTTGGAAATAAGCTCACTAACCTTGAGAAATGTTCACAACACACAACTTTGCAAAACTTAAAAAAACATTTTGACAGACAAGAGCAGTACAGTAACAAACAGATGGAGTTTCATTAACACGTACAGGTTGAAAAACAGTGATAAATTCAAAAATATACATAAATGCAGCAAAGAATTGTTAAAAATCACTGAAACCATTAGAGCAAGTGTAGAAAAATATATTTATATCAGCTTTGTAGGTCCAGATGTTTTTAGAAGCAATCCAAGTCGTGCAATCACAGGTGTCCAAACCAGGCACAAGGAACCTCTGAATAAATGAGCACAGTCTTACAAAAATTGAATTATTTTACACTAGCAGGAAGAAAGACATTTCTAAAGTTAAACCAGTAGGCCAATCAGATAAAAATACAATAAGCTATTGACCAGTAGTTTCCACCTTAGATGGGTTGAATTTAGCTCTCTGCTCCCACTAGAGTGTAAAAGGACCCCCCAATGTAAAACAAACTGGCTTTGAGCTCAAGTTCAGTAACAAATGTTTTACAACACAAGTAAGAATTCCTGCAATATCAGGAGTAATTGGAAATACTAACCTTGAAAAATGTTCACAACACAGAAAAACTTTGCGCAACTTAGAAATATTTTGGCAAACTTAGAACAGCCTTTGCACAATACTGTTAAAACAACATAAGAGCAGTACAGTTACAAACATATGGAGTTTCTTTAACAAGTGCAAGCTGAAAAACAGTGACAAATTCAAACAAATAAATACATGGAGCACAGAAGTGTTAAATATCACTGAGAGCAAGTGCAGAAAAATATACTTATATCAACTTTTTATGCCCAGAATATTTTAGAAGCAATCCAAGTCCTGCAATCACAGGTGTCCAAGCCAGGCACAAGGAAGCTCTGAATAAACAATGTATATATGACTGAACAAGTATAATTCCTTGAAATGTGAGTAAGAAATGTAAAAAGAGTATACAAGAAATTGCCTCATGTATGACATACTAAATGAAGTCTTGCACAGGCATTCCAGTATGACAAATAAACCACAGAAAACAGCATATATATAAAGAAACCCACAGAGATCACAGCGAAGGCACTCCACCAACAGTTGTTTATTATCCTGGTACCTCAGCTTGTCGCCTTCAAGGGAAAACCAGTACAAAAACCTACCACATTAAATAGTCATGGCAATTAATCAATAAATCAATTAACATTCAAAATTCACATTATTTAAAGTGACCAGTGCTCCTACATAACCTAATTAAATTATACATCCATATATACAAAAGCTGCTACAATTCTTATAAACAACTGTTGGTGGAGTGCTTTTGCTGTGATCTTTATGTTTTTTGTTTTTTTTTTATACACCAGTATGACAGCCTATAAAGTTCCATTATATTCTGCCTATGTAGGTAAGGAATATAGGACTTCCCTTCATGGCGGAGAATGCAGTACTTTTAGAACATGTCAGTTTTTAACTGCCATAATATCATGACAAAAATCATTTTTCTCCAAAAAGGCAAATTTGCAATGAAAATAGGCCACCATCAAAATTCTATATACTGATAAACTGTTATTTCAAATTCAGATAAAACAAAACAGCTGATAGGAAAACCAAGAAAAAAATTTAATAAAACTGTTTAAAACCATAAAATTAGTGAAGTATCCAGTAAGTGCTTTTGTCTCTTGCTTCTTCGGACTGAATGCAATCAAAACTGCAAACTCTTTATATAACACATAATCACATGACTCAATTAACTACTTTCTCAATGCTTTAAGCCTTTGATTTTCAAACAGGCTGTAGAATCAGCTCTATTATTTAACCCAGGTAGATAACAAGCATTGAGCCTCACTTACCATTGATACTCTTTCCACCCCATTTCTTCTTCAGCATCAAACTTACTATCATATCTAACAACATGGTCTAACACAATAAATTTAAAGTCCACTTTACATCCCAGCTTGGATAGCATATTTGTGTTCATAGATTCTCTTGTATAGCTAGCTTGTTGTTCATCCTATATAAAATTACATGCAGGGAGTACACACAGCTAGATAAACAGCAAACTTAGATTTGCATGTTTACTTATCTCTAATTTTGACAATATAATAATATTATTGATAGTAATTTGTTCAACATCAGTATACAAATAATTGCAAAAATTGTAATTCTGACATTTAAACATAACTCTTCCCATGTTCCTTATTTCAGGTACAGGTAAATTTCCCTGGCAAAACAATTAAAATTTCTCCCTCTTTTCTCTATAAACATGGGAGTTTCACCTACAGCTTTAGCTAGTTCAGAATTGCTATTTATAATTTTCCAATTCCTTTTTATTATTTTCTTGATTTCCCATGCATCAGCACTGCTGACTACTTGCATTGACAAATTATAATTCACTTTTTTACACTTTATTTCTTATTGCTTCTTTGTTTTCTGTAGTTGTATACTTCCGAAAATTTCTCTTCTACCATTTCCATTGTATAACCTCTGTTTATAAATCTGTTGTATAGGCTAGCACCTTCTTGTAAAAAATCTTTTTTGTAAGCATGTTGTCTCTAATTAACTGCCCTTTTGCTATGCTGGATTTATTTTCTTGGGGTACAAGCTTGAAAAGTCTAAGTATTATTCTGGATCTCTCTTATAGATTTTAGTTATAAGACCCCCTTTTTTCTTTGAGCACCGTCACATAAAGAAAATGAATACTAGTATCACTTATTCTATAGTATACTCTAAAAATGAACTGACAATATTGATGTATATATGGAAATCATTTAGTTTTTCAACACTTCTCCAAACCAAAAACACATCATCAGTAAAGTGTGTATATATATATATATATATATATATATATATATATATATATATATATATGAGAATGATCACTTTTAACAGTTAGGCCCCCCACTTCTGCACATAATGATAATGAACAGAGTGTGCATGGTAAGTATCCTCCATGCTGCATTACACAGCACACAGCATGCATTTCCATATTTCAGTAGTAATATAATCAATTATAGGGTCAGCAGTAGAAATGAGCAGCTTCACTACTCCAGTAAATTTAGAAGATATCAGCAGAATGGCTGCTGAAGAAGATATTGAGCTGGATTCTGTAAGGTTCACAGAAGCTATTTGCAGACAGCACAGCATGCCAAAGGAAGACTTCAGTGCACATGCTGTGTACATGATTCCAGAAGACACACTTAAGGCAGACTGACTATTTAAGTATTCAGTGTAGGATAATTATGGATTCTGTACACGCCAGTGTTATTCCAAAACACATCCTGTGCAACAAACAGTCACATTCTGAAATCCTTAGTGCATACATTATGGACCCCAAGGACTTCATGCAAATGCAATGATTTATGGTTAAAATCTGTAGCAAAACTTAAAAAAAAAACATATAACAATGCAACCTGCTGTAAATATTCTACAACAGGCAGCAGTGATGCAAGTCATAAATGAGGATATGGCTGGGAATCCTAGAAGGCAGCCAACTAGAGTCAGAGCAAGGCTGCAACTACACCAGTTGTCATACCACCAAATAATCAACAGATACCATCTAGACAGACAGATGGTGCAGGCTGTTTGTAACATGTGTGACCCACACACATCTGTGCAGACCTGCAATGAACCTCATCCCCTTGAAATTGAAGTGTGTCTCAGTCTAGGTATACTCACAATTGAAACATTCCAGAGATACATGTGGGAGTATCATAAACAGCTGCCAGTCATATCCTAGCAAAACTCATGGAAGCAATGTGCAGTAAGGTGGATGACTACATACACTTCCCATTCATACCCATGGAGTGGAGAAATGTAATGTCCTACAATATTGCAAAATTTCCCCATGTACTCAGTGCAATAGATTACACATACATACATTTCAAGACACCAGTACATCTAGAAACAATCCCCCTCTCAACCAATACCCAGTCTGGACAAAAGTATTTTTAATCCCCACAACATATGAATGTGGTTATCCTCTTGAGCTGTGGTTAATGACCCTGTACAGTGAACCATCAAACCATGCACAACAACAACAACCAGAAACTCCATAGAGCATGTGTTTGATGTACTGAAAGCTAGGTTCAGCTGTCTAGACACATCCGGGGGTGCACTGTAATATATATCTGAGAAGGTAGCACACTGTCTGGACACATCTGGGGGGGGGGGGTGTACTCAAATATATACCTGAGAAGGCAGTGCAGATGATGATGGTATGTGCCATGCTGCACAACATGCTAACCCAAGCACATGGCGGTCTTTCAGGTGCTTGTTTGGGTGAACTACCCCAAGAACCACAAATGTCTGGAGAGGACATCCCACATGTATTAGAGGAGGAGCAGAAGGACATTGGGGACAGATGTCACAAGCATAGGTAACATAGGGTGTACCTCAATTGCAGGCCTAGGCTACATGGCTGTGTCTGACCCAGACATTTGAGTTATGACAAGACAAGTGCATGAGCACACAGATTGAACATTGATGTGTAGGTGTTGCCCCACAACAGCAACACACATTGCATCTAATGGCAAATACCCAATAGATGTATAAACACTGAGCATCGTGCATAAAATTTGCACAACACATTCCTACATGAACATATGCAAATGTGTCCCAAAAAAAAATCAGCTCAGGTCACAAATGACACATGTATGCATACACATTCAGTTAGTTTTATCACTGTATGGTAAACAATAAGGGAGGAACATCAGTGTTACACTTACATATATCTACAACATCATAACATGAAAAAAGAGAAACCATGCACGACATCATGCAGTTTTATTTCAGAAACACATATCACAATACAGTGGTATTGAAATAATATGAATCAGCTATGTGTACTGCACTATTGGACACACTCTAAACATATCTTGATTGACCTCATTGACATCTCATACCATGACCATGTACAGGCACATCTTGCTGTGGTTGCTCCACAGAGGAGCTGTATGGGTATATGACACCATGTTGAGATGAAGGAGCATGACTGCAAAGTGAAGACCTTGTGACTGGTGGGTCCTCAGCAGATGTATCAGAATTTGAAAATAGTGCAGGATGGACCAAGGACAGGGATTACTAATGGGCAATGGCGGTTCTGCAGACAGATGACCTGCCTCTCACATGTTGCAATCTGCTTTACAGAGTCATGGAATGCAGAATCCTGCTTGTGGTATGACACTGCTGCAGTACCATAGAGGCCAAGGTTTCCAGTGACCATGTCACATCTAGCAGACTCTCATTCTGATTGGCCAGTGCAACCATAATGGTACTATGTCTGTGCTCCTGTCCATCATGCATGACATGTAGCTGTTATATGACACAATTTGTGGTACAGGCAAGTGCACAGACATCTGAATGATGATGTAGCTGTGCACATACATTTGCCTGCAGCAGGAGACAGAACCCCTCTTACACCTGGCCATGTACAACATCTGCTTTCATACATCTATGGCTACACTCTGAGTCTGGTTGTTGTGTGGATCCACCACCAGCAATGCTCACAACCATGATATGTTGACAAATGGCCGCGCCCTGTTCAACATCCACTGTGTCATCATCCTCTGAATGCATTAAGTGGACCTCCATATCTGAGGATACATTTGGTGCAGCACCAGTGTCACCCTCACTCACGGAGTTTCCAAGCAAATCAAGGTCCTCTGGGCCAGTGGCCATACTACCAGGCTGAGACACATCATGAATAACATCATGATTGCTGGTTGGGCTGCTGGATGATAAAGACAAGTGATGTGCTACAAGATACAAAGACACAGATCAGGACAATGTGCCTACAGCACATGATGATTATAAAACATAATTGTCATATATATTTCACTACAGTCTTATAAATACTACTGACTTCACTTGCATTCTGCTGTATGTATGTTTTATGGAATGTACATACCATGACTACATGATTTATTAACATAATCAACATACATGACATATGATGTGTTGCATAAGAAAAAACAACACGCCTGTCAAAAAGTCATAGGATGTTCTTGTTGTTCCACTGTGCTGAACTTTGACTAGTGTAGGAAAAAAAGGCATTATGGATCACATCATTCAAAACATTTATCAGGTGAACACAATTTAAACATACAGAATATGTGACATAGACATACCATTCATATGTGCACTTAAGGAATCCTGCTATGTAGAGGTTGTGGTTGTACTGTGGATGCTGCAGTGAGAAGTAAAGAGAAAGAACACAGTCATGTAGTTATCAATAATAATACTGACAGCATGACATATACATCACAGTAATATGGGCTGCAAATCCTCATGTGATGGACATTGTAACTGCACACCAGAAGGGCCTGTATTGATAAAGATTGACAAAGATGTCTGTCATCATGTGTGCTAAACGTTGTTTAAAGCTCTAACAATGACACTGTAACATACCTGGTCTTTCAGCACTTGATGATATGTGGCTTGCCCCTTGACTGGATGCCCCTGTAATGTTCATTGTTAAGGAAAAAACAAGGTATTGTGCACAGCAACAGTATAGAGACACTCACCTGCTGTTCCGTCCTGTAGGCCCAAAGTAGATGGACCTGTGAATATTAGTGCAATACACATTAAAACTGTAGTCTGCACTGCTCCGTCTGTAACTCAGATGTACCAATACATGTTATTATACATATGTTCATCATCCTCACTCTGTGTGGAAGTGTGTTCATGGTTCAACTCTACTGCTGTAAATGAAACACAGGAATACGCGAATATGCATGCTGAAGCAATATGCAGTGAATGTCAAAATACTCATCCCTGTACTAAACATGGATACATGCATGCCCGTCCTGGAACGTCAGCTTCAATCTCACCACCAGGGATTTGACACACCCCTCCTACTGTATGCAGTGATGGCAAAAATACTGTGATGTCATTGGGAGCCAGTTGTGGTCCACCACTAGTGGCATCCATCAACCTCTCATAATGTGTCACTCTGATGGCAGCGCAAAGAATCAAGTCTGAGCAGAAATGTCTACAGGCCTCATGGGATCCACTGTGGCCTCCAACTACATTGACGATGTTGGTGAAGTCTGTCCATATTTAATTTCTCCAGTTAATATCTCCTGAATGGCTTAGGAGTCTCCTTCCATGTTATTGAAGAGCATCAATTCTGATGTCATTTTTTCTGGGGGGAAAAGTTGTCACCACTAGGACAGCTGGCCTTCTGGAAAACATTGTTATGCACATGATTATCATAGCACATTTATGCATTTGAGTCTGTGAACAGCATATGTTAAAATAAACCCTATGCATTCCTGTGCAATGCAAAGATCTGTATAACATTATCTGTGATAAATACTAACATGACATGCAATAAGTATCAACAATACTTTCATACATCTGTAAAAAAATGTAACTTGTAACACCTGTATGTTTATGACTGAGATTAGATCCCGTGACACTACACATATGTTGAAGGGAGGTTGAAAGACAAAAAGATCATGCCACCAGAGTCTGCTTGCATGTTGTATTTAAATACTACATTAACTAACAATTAAACAACTTACAGATTGAATTGGAATAACTCAAGATCTGTAGGTGGTACACATACATACGTAAACTGAGACAGCAGTGATAACACCTTTGTTAAGAGGCATCATTGAAGAAATATCCACAGCAGGAGCAGCACATATTTTAATACTGTCTTAGGAAACATGATTTAAGAAATATCCATAAAATCAACATCACATGCTAAATATGGATACTATCGTAATCCATAGGTTTCTGCAGTTAGACCACAGAATACAGGGAATTACCATTAAGAATTGCAGATTATCTGTAAATCCTCCTAATTTCCAGTGGAAGTCTGTCTACACAACTACATATTGGACTGAACCAAAATATTTAGAAGAACAACACCTGTATGCATACATTTTCAGACAACTTGACTCCAGGAGCCCTTAACTAATTTTGTTAAACTTAACATTTTGAGTAAATCTGACTTTAAATGTGTACCTTTTGAAATTATTTTTAACATATAATTTCTAATAATTACCACTACAGAACTTTTCCAGTTGCCAATGTGCCTTGCATTCAGACTCACTGAATCAAAGTGCACCTTGTATGCACACAGCTTTAAGTCGCATTGCACCATACATAATTAATGAGGTTAATTAAAATGCAATTTCCTGAAATCACATTCATGCAAATCTGCATAAACTGCCGTTGTGTGCCAAAGGACTCAGGTGTACTACATACATACCCAATCAATATCAATAAATGACATGTGCCTGTTATCTTCCAGTAATCTTAGAACATGACATCAGTGCCACTTTCAAATATTGATTTTGATAAATTTACTGATCAGACCATTGCCAGTTGTGAACTGAGTGGTACCTCAGTGAGTATTTCTGTGTTGTTCGGTTTTTCAGATATTCACTGACTGAAAATTGTGATGGTGACTTCGAGGAGACTGTGACATGTCCCTGCACCCAACTGGACTGATGAGGAGATAACACAGATGTTGAGAGCCAGACCCAGGGACTATGCTATGATCAATGTGTGGAACCAGATTGTGAAGGAGCACTAATGGAGGACAGGGATCTACCACACTGGAAGTGCAGGTCCATCACTGCTATGATGACCTGCATCACACCGATGCAGCTGAGCTTTGAAGGAGGGTCTATGAGGTGCAGAGGCAGGATGTAGAGCACTACAGTAAGTACCGATGTTCTACATATTCCTTATAATTCCTATGGATTTTACAGATATTTATTTCACCCATATATATATCTTATAGATGTTTTTATAAAGGCATTTTAGCTGCTATGTGAATTAGCACCTCTTAGGAATATTTTACTGGACTTTGTACGTGCTGCCCACTTGAGTATGGGTTTGATACCCATGTTGTTATTTTAGTCAACAATTGAATAATAACATTAACTATGTCCTATGAAGATGTACATATGTTTATAACATCTATCTAAATAATTTCACATAGACACTGTCCTTGTGTATCACTGACTCCTATAGCACCTAGGCCACATCTGACTGTGGATTTCTTAATTTTCCTTTGTAGTCCCACTATTTGAAACCTATATATCATATAGATGTTTTTATAGACATGCATTAGCTGTTGTGCGAAGTAACTCATGGGGATAATTTAGTGGGCTTTGTATGTACTAGTCTCTTGACTATGGGTTTGATACCCATGTTGTTCTTTTCTTTAATAACTGAATAATAAAATTAACTATGCCATTTAAAGATGTACATATGTTTTTCAACATCTAACTACATAATTTCAGATACACACAGTCCTTGTGTGTCACTGACATCTATAGTGCCTAGACCGAGGATGACTGCACATTCCATAGTTTTCTGTTATAGTCCCACTGTATCGCCTATTGGACCATTACAAGGTGGAAGACAAACATGCATATAACTTAAGTTACATCATTCTTCATACGCAAGTACACAGACACATTTATTTAATGTAAAACGTAATGGCCATACCATTGGTTAAATATATTTTGTTATGTATGTGTTGATAGCTGTTATGTCTTCAGTATGAGAGGTGTTAAAATGGTATGCCTGTTCCATATTCTGCTGTTCATTGCAGGATTTCTAAGAAACACCTGCAGTATCTGTTGTCTACAATGATAGCCTTGTTGAATGTTACCTCAGCCTGTAAAGCAACTGGGAACATGTGTACATTTTGTCATGTTTTGGGTTCCAAACCACATAGGGAAACATGTTACCTTGGTTAACTTTACCCTTTTTTTTTCAAAATCCATATTGCAATAGTTTATATTAAGGTTTATGCTCTGCATGGTAATGAATCACTGATCTAGTCTTTCTACAAATAATACCATAATCCATAACAGCCTAATAACATAATTTGTTGATCAGCAGTGTTTGAAGAGCATTACCTGTTTACTTATGAGTAGTATGCACTGAGTGTTAGCTCAGCTTTTAAGAATGCAGACCAGCATGTCTACATTTTGTGGCCTGTGTGTTTAAATCTTGGAAGGGAGCATATTTATCTTAAACTGTTATACTGATTTCAGACACCCATAGCTTTCTTTAAACAAAGCATTTTACACTTATTGATACTAACGTATATTTCTGAGCATTGTTGCGAATAACTCGGTTATTCATCGACTACCTACTGACATATTTATAATCTGTAGCATAACATTAACATCAGACATTTAACAGCAAGGGCAGTACAGCTTGCTAAATCCTGTTATATGTCTAAGCAATTTTTAGTTTAATATTTTGTACTTTTTGAAATGCTATGAAGGACTGTTTTGTCATGAAATACTGAAGTCAATAGTAGAAAAGAATCAATTTAGAAGTTCTGAGAGACTGTGATGGGTCCACTGACAATTGCAATTAAGGGCAGGGAAGATGTGTGTAGTTAACCAGTGAGGTGCAAATTAACAAGGAATAATGGTCCTCACACATATCTTTCTGTGTCCATAATGTACAACAGCAGATATGGTTTTGTTCACAGAAGCTGTATGTTACATGGCACTGTCAGACTGTCTGAGGAATGGATTATCTCAATTACTGTTATTTTTTCAGAAAACAGCACTAATATGAATGTAATTTAAAAACAATTTAGCTACATGATCAGCACATGTCTATAGTTTGCAATCATACGCCAAAATCATTCTTAGTAGACCATCTTGCATCAAGATGATATCATTACATTAATTCTTTTCAGAGCCTCAAAAGCATGCTTTTATAGTTAAGATGTATTAAGTAGGCATATAGGTCTCTAGGGTAACATTTGGATGTAGGTTGCATCTGCAGGTTTAAATCTCATGTCCTCCAATCTGTCCTCAAAGATGTTAACACCTGAATGTTATAATGTCAATTGAGTATTGTGCTTATCTAACATTCTAAACAATAACAATCTGTAAAGTGTGTTGTGAATGAATAATTTTTATTTTTTTAAATTTCAGATGACGAGGACCACAGTCAGAACAGAGTGTTGTGCATCAAATGGATGCACAGGCTTGAAGAACAGCAGAGGGAGAGAAGTATATTGAATCGACACCCATGTAGCTAAAGTAGTTAGGAAGACTTTCTACATTGCCCACCTTATCATGAAGGGATTCTCATCTAGATCAAGGGAGGTCATAGTCTCCCTTTACTCATCACTCATCAGACCAATGATTGAGTACAATGCCCCATTTGGGATGTATCTGACCCGACACCTGCAGCAGCTGGAGAGGCCACAAAAGTTCCTCACCAAAAGGATAAAGGGTCTCAAAAATCTGTCCTATGCTGCCCGACTGAAAGAACTCCAGCTCTATTCAGTCGCACGCTTGCTCAGAGGTGACCTTTGCCTAACATACAAGGCCATGTCAAACCCAGATTTGATGAATATGCTTCACCTCAAAAATCTAGATCCATCAGAGCCACAAGGCGGAGACTTAAACCTCGACACGGCTATTAATAGGACGTGCTGGAGGGATAGATTCATTACCCAAAGACTCCCTATGCTGTGGAACAAAATCCCGGTACATGTGAGGCAGAGCACCTCGCTGGCCTTGTTCAAGAGAAATCTTGACCAATGGATGGGAGATCGCAGATATACCCCAGGGATTACCTCAGTGTCACTGCTCGACAGAGGCACAGCAAAATAATGGGTATAGTTCCCCATACTAAAGGGGTGGCGTAAGCCACAAAACGATGGGCTAGGCTTGTAAATGCCCTCGGGCAGATAGCCTAGTATAAACCTATGAACCTATGAACCTATGAATATTTGGTTCCCTATTAGAAGACTGAAGACGCATTCTTTCAAATGCGTCTTGGTCAAACTCAAAAGCCTGAAATGGCAAAATATCAAAGCGGCTTCTAAGCGAATTCTTTCCCAGGGAAAGATTTTGCTTGGCCGCTTCGTTACTTTGCCATATTCGGCACTGTAGTGTGGTCTCGGAGTTGGTATATTTAAGTAGGGGGGTGTGGGGGTGAAGCCCCCACTTAATGTAATGTTTAAAGTTTTTTTTTTTTTGTGTATTTTTTTCCCTGGGAAAAGAATCGCTGTTCTGACAGTTTGAAATTGTAAACTTTTGCTTACATAGAGTCAATTAATCACTGTTCACTTTTTTAAGCACTCGGTGATCTAATATAGACCCAAATGTTTTACATATATTATGAACTGAGATGAATATTTCACTGTTTGTGGGCCTGTATTTTTCCAAATTACATGATTATTGTTTATAATGCAGGAATACCCATCATGCATCAGTAGGGTAAGTGAAATCAGCAGACTGTAGCTGTCATTTTGAATAAAACTTATAGTGTTGTTAAATTTTGTATTTTGGATCAATTTTGTCAGCACAAATGTTTTAACAAAACATCCCCCCGACCTATATGACAGTTAGTTTTGTGTATCTAACACACAGGTTTTAAAGTGAATGTTTTACCTGCAAGTATAAGTGTTGTGACTAATACTTATGATCCATGGTTTGGCAGAGTTGTATGTCTTGCTGTGTTGTTGTCTATAGTCTTCCTTTTCACAGAATGAATTGGAGTTTGTGGCGACAGTGTTAACATCGCTATTTACAAACTATGTGGCATGACCTTCAGTTCAACATTGGTAGTACACCTATTTCATGCACCATGGGTGTGTTTGTAAAAACACTGTTATAGTTTAGGTTGAGTGTCCCTTGTGCAGGTACCTGTTTGAGAGCAGCAGTTCATAATGAGCACACCTTGCAGGTCAACATTGGTTTTGTTTGTGTCTCCAACACCTTGGTTGTTTTATTTAAAAAAACAACTGCTATAGACTAAGTTGACTGTCAATTGAGAGGGTACCCATTTGATAGCTGCAGGTCATAATCAGCAAGCATGTTCCAAAATATTTGTTTTGTAAGCCTTCTGATTCCTGATTGTTTCGGAAGAGAATGCATACAGTTGCACACATGCAGTACTGTTATTAGCAGATATTGTGGTATATCTGCAGTTGTTCTGATTGAACATAACTCATTGTTATTAGTGTTGTACTCATTATAATGATATGTGTTCAGCCAAATATCTCAGACGGTTGTCAAATGGTGTGCCTATTGTCCACAATAGTGTCCGATAACTTTCTCCTTATTTATACAATGGCATGTTGTATCTGCTTACATATATCATTGAATGTTGACAGTAAAATATATTTGTTTACCATTCATACATTTTTACCAAGCTAATGATAAATGTGTGTGTGTGTGTGTGTGTGTGTGTGTGTGTGTGTGTGTGTGTGTGTGTGTGTGTGTGTGTGTGTGTGTCTAAGCATATGAATTTTTTAAGGAAAGAATACAGTTGTTCCTTTTTAGGAGTATGAGATATAGGGCCATGGACAACTCTGTCCATAAAGTATGTGTCTCAGCCCAGTGTAAATTTTCATCTTAAGGATATTGTGTTATGCTCTGATTTTCATGGGAATGATCTGCATGATAGACATTTTGTTTTCTTTTCTGTTATGTTTTGCAATTAGTTTTTATAGAGCATGGTACCTGAGGACGTTCACCAGTCCAAAGATAACAATGCAACAAAGTGCATGTGTGAGGCCACTACATGAATTATCCAAAGAAGAGAGTGATGATGATGAGGAGGAGGAGGAGGAGGAGAAGGAGAAGAAGCCTGGACCTGACACTAACCAAAACATCCTGCATGCAACTCAGAGGACACTTTGCCACAACCATGGTAGAGACAATTTTTGGGAGGAGATCAGGGAGGTCATGACCGATGTGTTCCGAACACAGATGAGGGACACGATGGGAATCTTCTTTGATGAGATGGCATGGGCTGTGTAGGTTTCATTCAGGATAATAGCTTGTGAGATCATTCAGGAGTCTGATCCACATCAGTCTGGTCACTCCAGTTGATAGGTATTGTCTGTGCATTCCACTTGTGTTCTGCCACCAAAATGGTGATTGACATTTAATTGATTGGACTGTATGTGCACTCTTGTGCATGCATACCATGTATCTGTCATGCTTATGTGTTATTATCATGTGACATTTACTTTGTTTTTAAAGTGTAATGTGGATGACACACATTAACACATTATACTGTCCAGCCACATTCAACTGTCCATACATAGTGACAGTTAACCTATTGATTGCGCTGCAACAGGCAACTTGTAAATGTGTCATACTGAGACAAAAACAGGGAACATATGTTGTCCATAATCCAACAATAACAGTGTCATATGCCTTGAATGTCTGTTTTGCCATATCAGGTATGTGCAACATACAGACATGTCATTCTACATGGTTTTGGATGACAGTTATCATGATATTCTATTCTCATGATGTGGTGTTGTGTCATGGTTTGGCAATATTGATGCCACGTGAGATCAGATACAGGTATGTCCTGTCTATGTGCAGTTCTCTTTATCTGGCTGCATCTAACAGCTAGGTAACTTTACTCTGTACACAATGTCGCAGATTACACATTCTTTCACAGTACCTTAAAATATGTTTGCTGTATGTAGCATTTCCATGCCCATGATGTAGTGACATTGGTGTCCACCTTCCAGAAATAGTTGTACACATTATGATTGTATATGTTTGTGCATATAGTCAGATATATACTGACACAGAAATGTACTTTTGACAAGTTTGAATTCAGTGATGTACTGCTGACGTACTGTAATGATGCTCACAGGGGTGTCCTCTATTCTGTAATGAGCAGTGTGGTTGATATATACATGCATTTCTTTATTTGACATTTGCATGACAGTATATGTGTATGTGATTGCAATTTTAACTTACCTAAGTGCATTCGTATGACATGATTGCATATTACTGTGTATATGTGTTTTATACATGTCCAGTTTTGTGGACATCAGCAGTCCATCTGGCCATTTGACATACATTTTCCATTTGTTTAAATGTGCATCTGTGTTTTTTACAGCACCCTGTGTGCTTTACACATCTATTTGCATTTTGTCAACTTACCATGTCCTGCTTTACCATGATGTAGTCCCAGGTTGTCCACTTCTCTTCCACCTTAATATGTCCTGAGTACTTATTGTAGGTGTATTTTCCTTTGTCAGAACTACAGTCCATTGCCATTTCTTAGTTTGACACATGATAAATGTATGGTCATTTTTACAATGTGGGACATGTGCACATAAGTTGCTGGCTAATGCTTGTGATACGTCCTTGTTCTCATTCTACTTGTATGTTACCCAGTGTAGTTTTTTCACATCCATGTGCACAACCTGCTACATTCATTATTCTGTACTGTTATATATTTCAACAAATTACATATCAGTGGTATATGCACATGTATTAACATGGTTTCTTGTGCATTCTATTTATGCCACTGATACACATACCTACACATGTACACCTGTGTGTGTTGCCTTTGACATGGCATATGTGTGTAACATACACTCATTCCATTACACATTTATTTTGGTTGTGCACACATTCTTGTGTATGTAGCAGCCTTTGCTGATCTTCTGCAGTACTTCTGTTTAGCACTGTGCTACGTTGTTTGTCTTTGATATGCATCGTCGTGGGTTTGGTTTTGTCCTCTGGAGTTATATACCACTGCTTGACCTACATTTTCTCATCTGTGATGTGGCTTGACTAACACCTGCACTGCTGAAAGACTATTTGGATATGTATTTATTTATCCAATTTGTACTGTAATTCTTATTTGTTACACTACAGCACACACTTACCATCAGTCCTACACATTCAGGTATGACTGTCACACAGCCTGCAACATATGCTAACATGATAGTGCATAAGTAGATTCACTATGGCTGCTATGTATCCCCACCCTGTTTGACAACTGTTCATTGCCCATGTTGTGCAGTGAGCTGTCTGTGTAACTTAACTGTCCTTACTGTATTTTTCCAACCTTTGCCTGTCTTGTGTTGTGCTATTTGTTCTATGGGTACACCTGCTGTGCTTGCCTTCACCTCCTCTCTCCCTGTGTTTACGTTTCTTTCCATTCTTAAAAAAAATGGGGCCTATTCCAACAAAAAATATTGCCCATTCCCTTCTAACTTTCCCAAAGATTTTCCTATTCCAACATCATGTCATGCTAGTTTGCCCCTTGTCTTCATCCATTCCCCACATGTTTTCTATCTCTCACTTTCCTTGGGTATGTGCATTACTTGTGTTCCCCACACAGGTCCCAAACCCATTGTTAACAACTGTTAGCTATGGTGATGTGTCTGTGATTGCCATTGGCCTTTAATTTTTTTTATTAGGAAATTTATGGATTACATCAGAATCTGTAAATCCAATTTGATATGTTTTATGCTACATGTATTATATAGATATTCATAGTTGTCTCTGATTTTAATGTAATGACTGATGTGAATATGTATGTATTACAAATAGCCTTGCAACTTTGAAGCACATATTATAAGTTAGTGGATGCCATATGGAAATATCTGTGATTTTCTAAGATGTTTCCGTGTGTACTCCTACAAATTTATGATACGATTGCCAAGTGGATTACTTTGGAATACTTATCATTTTTAATATGTGTGGTGTGTGTGTGTGTGTGTGTGTGTGTGTGTGTGTGTGTGTGTGTGAGTGTGTGTGTGTGTGTGTGTGTGTGTGTGTGTGTGTGTGTGTGTGTGTGTCTGCGCGCGCACGTGTGTGTGTGTTTTGTTATCACTATGTAGTCAGTAGCATTACATATTTGTCTGTAACCTTGCTGTTAAGATTTTGTTATCTTTCCAAACAATAATCAAGATTCTTGATTTGTGATCATCTTCCCATCTGTTTGGTACTGTACAATGTTAGTTGATAACCATTTCTTATAATTATGGATTATTATGTATTTCCATAATGCACCACTGGAAGTATTAAACTTCACTGCGCGTTGAGTTACTTTGAGTTTCTTGGTGTACATTAGCATATTACAATGTAATCCACATGGTTTTCACTGATATTGGCATAATGCACCAGATTCCACAACCTTTATGAAATTGGGCCCAGTATAGTTATATTTATATTTAATTATATTTAAGAGACAGCTTCAGGAAAATGGCACATAGTTGCCAAGTTTTATTACAGGATCACACACAACACAACATGTTAGTAACCCTCCAAAACATGACACAGGATCACAAAGAAACCCATGAACTTCAACACCAGTGTCTCCAGACCCATGGGAACACCTTCTGGATGATTGCAAAAATTCAGAGGCAACAGTGTCCACCGTTATAAAGAGCTGAAAGGCACAGGTATATGTCTCATCAAATATGCCATGACATGTGACTAAATGCCACAGAGTCAGCTTAAAATAGTCAGGATCTTGCAGGATGTATGTGAGAATTTCCAGCACTACATGGAAGTTGTATAGAGTAGGGATAGTAACATATGTACATTGATCAGTAGTATGGTGACACACAAAGCATCCATGTCTGCCTCTGTTCATACATTAGTTAGGACTTTAGCAGACTCAAATAGGAGTTAGTATGTTGAAAGGGAAAAACGACTGGGTACTGTCCAACCATACTGGGGCATGTCACTTCACAGTACAACTGCTTCTCAAGATGGTAGTGGATATAGTAGGGGGGATCAAACACAACAGAATTCATGCAGGCCACATCAGCATTCATCTATGTGGTCTTGGTCTTGGACCATTGTGATATCATATCTGTGGCATCTCCTACATCATAGTAGGACTTGTCATCACAGCAAGTCACCATCCAGATCATATGACAGCCCCTATTCGAGATCATACACCTTCACCTTACACTATCTATAGAAGTTGTTTATGACACATTTTATCTTGGCCTACTATGACTCAGCTAGACATATTAGGTACCTACAATATGGAACGCAGCTTTTGACTACCATGCTTTTCAATACACTGATGTCAATGTTTAATTTCAAATGCAATATGCTTAAAACAAATAGTGGAATACATGTGTCTGCACAATGTAATCCAGTATTAAGACATTTTGTATGTGCATGTATTTCATTTCAATAATGGTAGTGCTTACAATTTAAGAAAATGATCTAGAAAAAAGGTATAGAGCATAACATGCAAATTGTACTGATTTACACCATTAATGTCTCATCTATTAACAAGAGTTTCAGTTCAGCAATTGTACAGCTGACAAATACGCAGAACATGAAACAAATGTATCACGATATTAAGAGATACACACCTTGAAAAAAAAACAAGATTACATGAGAATTTAGCCATCTACATTAGCATTGTTGCCAGTTTACCCCCAGTATTGTGCACATGATGTTTGTATTTCTTAGTACACAACTTGGTGTGTATGACATAATGAAATAATTTGATATGTAGTATCTTAAGAGAGAAATGTAAATGATTTCTAATATGTTAGAGTTAAAACTGAGGAAGCATTGCATAATAAAAAAGTGTGTGATACATTTTACATTCCAGTGCAAAGCATGAACTTAAAGTAAAAATGCAAGTGTATTGACTTTAATATATACTATTGGAAAAATTCCAAGCAGTCAAATACTGAAATAAGACTTTTTATTAAATCTATCATTTCAGCAGGGGTATACTTAAGTACAGTCCCAAGCAAAATTTCTTCTGCAAAGTTTCAAAACTGTTAAAATGTAAATATTCTTTTTATAATACCTTATGACATAACTGAACTAGGTGTCAGTGAGCAGTTAAGCATAAATATGAGTACCTGTTCTAAAATAAAACATACATTTAATGATAAAAGGGAATGTCTAATGAACAGTGACAGAAGGCCACACATCACAGCCCACACATTTTTATAAGAAAGGAAACACTAACCTGAATGTCATGGTCCATAGCTCTGGACTAGACACCACCACTTTACCTGCACAACCATTTGCCATTTTCGCGACTCCCACATGAGGTCCCTAAATACTGCTGATGGCTGGATATCATTAATTATAGCAGACTTTGAACTGAGGGCTGCTTTGACAGCATGGGCCACTTCACCACTAGTTTGGTGCATGAAAATGCTGTGCAGAATGCAACATGTAATGAACATCCAACATGCAGCAGCTGGGTCATACTGAAGGGCACCCCAGACACATCCAGGCATCTGAAACTGCTTTTCAACATGCCAATGACTCTCTTGATCACAATGTGGTGTTATGAGCCATGGCTCCAGTGGATATTTTGCATCATCTAAAAAACAGAACAAAAAAGAGAAAGGGGGCAGAAAGCAAAGGAAAAGTAGTTTAGCATTAACACATTTTACTAATGAACAAATAATTAAATGATTTAAAAAAAATCTAAATACCAACAAGATGACATCTGAGCATCCTACCTGCAGGAAGAGGAGGTAGAGTGAGTGAGCTAGTGTGCCAGATATGGGAATCATGTGCACTGTCAGGATGCTGGGTAGACATGTTGATGATGCATCCCATGCATTATACACTGCCTGACAGTTGATGAAATTGTAGCCCTTTCTATTGCAGTAATGTTCACATCATGGACCAAATGGGGCTCTAATTGCAACAAGGATGCAATCTATCACCCCAAGAACCACAGGGAAACATGCCACCCCATAAAAGGCAGATATAGTCAGGGTAAAATCCTGTGATTACAGTGGGAAATTGATGTACTGATTCATACATAAGATTATGTTTAGGAACTACTGAAATATCATCAAAACATGTCCCCAGTATTTCAATTGAAGGTCCCACAGCAAGTATAGTGGGTGTTATTTAATGCCTTATTATCCACAGGGATAGGAAGGCTATGCATGCCCACAATACTTGTGTGGGGGCCATACATGCTCACTTTGACTCATACAATATCTCTGTCCACTCTAAACATATCAAGAATTTCTTAACTATCAAAGTTATGATGAGTTATTCTCTGTCTATCTTAATTTTCTTGGTGAGTAAACGCCACTGGGCACCTGTATTTTGGCTTGGATAAGACAAACAGCTCAGAGTGGGAATAGCAATGCTAACAGGAAGAGAGAGCATCCTCACAAATTGAAAGGTAGGCGAAAATGAGTGATTTCATGTTTTATAACAAATCAGTGCATGGCCCAGAACCACTTTAAATATGACCATCAATCTCCAACAATCAGGTAGAGGACTTATTAGCATATGACTTTTTAAATCATCTCTCATTGCCATCTCATTATTACTTCATATGCATAATTTATTCAAGGCCATACCAATAACGACTATGAATACTATCCTTAGAAACAGGCAACACAAGAAACCATGAGTACTTACTATTAATTTAACAGCATATTTACTTGGTAAAATCAGAGCAGTACATGCAGTTACCATCATTTATATGCATTTACCTACCTACATATGGCCATTATTCACATGGAGACATCAGAGTATGACAGGATCATCATTCACATGATGGCATCATAGCAGTAAATCTACTTATCTGCTTGTGGTTATCATAGAGTGCTAATGTTTTCATATCTACTATGGCAATCCTGGCTGTGAGTGTTTTACTAATTGCTACACCTCTAGTTTCCATCACATAACATTCAGACACTAGATTCTTCTACTTTCTTTCACCTCTGCTTTCCCTCTCTTCCCTGACATGCAGACCAATGTACAGAGTGTGTGGTCCTTCTCTAATGGCAAGCACCTCTCCCTTTGAGTGCTTTGCTATTTCCCTGTAATATCATTCTGTACAGTTGTTCAAATGTTCATAGGAATGTACTAGGCTAATGACCACAAGGGTCTTTTTAAGCCTAGCCATGAATCCCAAATCACTGACAAGTTCTGGTAACCTAGATAAGTTTAAGCAGAGACATGGGAGATGAAACATTTACAAGCAGGGGCCTAGTAGATGAGCCATCTACAGGCTGCCTGTGTTCATTAAAGACATAGGTACTAAACCAGGGATGAATTTCCTGTTCCCCATCCAGTTGTCCAAGTTGCACTTGAATTGAGTTACGGAGGAACTCTGCTTCACATGGATGAGGAGCCTGTTAAAGGGAAGAGGTAGTCTCTGGGATACATTCCTTTTTCTCCAACAGGTCCTAGTTATATTGCAGCCAAGGTTTAAGTCTTTAAAACACGAAAGTCTGGTTGTGTTTTCTTTATGGGTATGCAGAAGGTCCCCTGTTCAGTTTCACTCAGAAGTATACTCATAGATAGTTAGCTAGTATACTTAAACTCTTACACATGCAACTTAACAAAGTGCATGCAAAGTGAGTTTGCAGTATCAAGGTCAATATTTTCTGTAAAATGTACTGTTATGTTTTAACCTGTATTCTAAAGACTTTTCTGGTGTTAGCAATATTTCAGGGAATAGCATTATGAAACTGGTAGGACTCAGGCAGGAAAAGGTCATGCAAGGTTTTGAGCTGACCTCAACCACATTCAGCTGAGATAAGTTTTTCTAATAAACTTTTTTGTTTTTGTTAAGTCTTTTGACTTCTGGCTTAACTGCTTACTAGTAGTGACTTATTATCTAGCTGCTTATAACTGCAACTATACAGTTATCGGGGTGAAATCATTAAGGTACCATAGCATGTACACAGTCGTGTACAAATTGCAGTACCTTTCCTTGATTATGCAACTATCCTTAAACAGTGAAAGGGCCTCTAACAAGAAGCATGTAGCACCACAAAGTCCTGGCCTTGTGGCCTTAATGAGTGTTAATGAGGCATTCCAGGGAGAGAGGTATATGCTAATTAGCCACATGCTGTCTCCCAAGAGCCAGCTCCAGGAAGGCATCGCAGAGTGATTCAAGAATTTGCTTAGCCATGCCAGTCAGCAATGAATGACCATCCCCACCACATTGCAGCATTACACAAAAGTTGGGGGGGGGGTCAACACTACACACCAGGGATTACTTTTGAAGTGCCACAATGACCTCAACAGTAATACATGTTTCTGGGAGTAGGACGATGCAACAGGCACCAAAGAGTTTGATGTTAAATAAGGAAAAGTGAAGGCAATTTGAAAGGCATGCCCACTTGGGGCAATAGCATAAAGTACTTTTAATAATAATAAATAAATAAATAAATAAATAAATAAATAAATAAATAAATAAATAAATACAAAGTACTAAGTTAAAGCCTTACTCTTTGTATAACTTCATATGTCTTCTAATATTATTGATGGACACATTTATGAACAACCAAGCTGGAAAGACTTAAGGCGAGGGCGGACTGGACAGATTTTATTTTTAATTTTTTAAAAAATACATGTTTTATATAGGGGTATGTGGACACCCTGATGTTTTCACTAAAGAGTAGAAAGGGGGGTGTAGGAAAGACTGAAAAGGGAAGCCACAACAAAGAAAGGAACGCAGAAGGAAAACATCAACAGGGTTGTAATAGAGGAGGTGGGATAGGAGGGGCACAATGTTACCAGTGGAAGGTAACTCCTCTATTTTTTTTTCATTTTTTTACATAATAGGGCAGTTTGGGTAGGAAATAGGTAAAAGTGTGTAGGTAAAAGGAAAGGAGAAGAAAGACTGAAGAAGTTCCAGGAGGATCCCTAGCCCACAAAACCTCAAACATTTCTACAGTCAGATGGTGATGCAGTGTAAGACCATGTTGTTATGGGGTGTAGGGATCTGTGGTGATGTGGTGGACAGTGTGTCTTCAACATGCTGAAGTGAGGCTCTAAGCTAAATCTGTCTGTCAACTATCTCCTCCACCATGTCCTCAACCAGTTCCTGAAGCTTCTGTTCAGTGAAGCTTGCCTGGCTGCCATGTATCAGGATGCCTGCAGGGCCAGTCTCACTGCTCCGACCCTGCAAGGATGTCCTCAGATGGGCAGAGGGTGAGTGCTTGCTAAACTAGGAGGTATGTGCCTGGGTCAGACAAAGGGATTTTGAATCTGTAAAAAAATTAACATCAATGGTAGAGAAAGAAAATTAACAAATAAAATAAGTAAAAAAGAAAAAGAGAGAAAAGGGGGGGGGGGGCAAAAGAGAAAATGCACACGATAAATTCAAACATACTTTTACACAGTGTCAGTTTCTTACTTTAAAGCATTTTTTATTTTATAAATCTTTGTTGCAGTAAAAGAGAGTGCATGGGAACTGCTTATGCAGACTTTTGTTTGGAACGGTATAGGAAGTCCTTATGCAGACTTTGAGATGACATTTTATGGGAAGTGCTTGTGCATACTTGCAGGACAGTGTTGACTATCAAGTGATGGTGGAGTTTACATGTTGCACTCTACTATACAAACATAATGATCATATTTGTGCATGATATGCATTTATTTGCAATATTGCTCTGAGAACACCCTTCATAAATACTTATATCTTATAAATCAATTGAAGCCAGAACACTGCACTTGTACACTAACATATCTCTCACTCTTGCTTTTAGTAATGTACTGAATGTACTTGCTTTAGTCACTATTCTGTATTAATGATATATCTTTATATACAGTAATAAAATGAGTTGAAGTCAGAAATGCTGCACTTGTACTCTAACATATCTCATTCTTGCTTGCAGTAATGTGCAGAAAGTACTCTAGTGCTTCAGTTACAATTCTGTATGAATTATTATTATTTATTTTCCCATGTATATTAATGAAATCAGGTTTACCAGCAGACTCCATTCTCACTATGTGCCTCTCAAACTGGCTTCTGTTTAAGAAGATTTGTTCTTCAGGTATAATGAGAAGACACAAGGCAATACTTGTTTGCCTGTATTTCACTTTTCCCCTTACCATTAATTGTACAATTATTATTTTAAAGCCATTCCATTCCCTACAGTATTTTCTTACCACACATTTTTTGAAATATATATTGGCATCTGAATTTGCATACTTTGCTAATATTCCCTTTACTGTAAGTTATAAACATAAATACAGTTTTGGTAGAACATTTTGTTTTTTTAAGTTATTAAGCTTTGCATGTAACAGTCTCTGAATTTTGTTAAGCCATAATATGTAAATACACAGAACAATGTAACAAGTCGTGGTTGTTTTCATTTCCTGAGCTGTACAAAAGTGTGTGTTTAATAGTTTTCTTCCTTAACAATTTTAAGCATATATCTAAAATGTATGCAGAAGTAATATAGGGGTATTAATATGGTCATTTCTCACTTGACTATGTGTTGTACATTCACTTGACACTGTAATCCATGCCCCCTCCTCCAACCTCCATTTTGACTAATGTCTGGTGCCTGACTGATTTCAGACATTTTGTATGTACAGTTACAATTGTGAAAGAAAATACTTTCTTATACAACTACTATGCTAATAAATATTTCCTGGTACACAAACTGTCTGCATGTAATTTAACTACTATCTTAGTTAATGCAGTACGTAATTAAAATATGGAATTGCAAATGTTTTTGCTTTCTGTATAAATACATGAGCAAATAGTTGTAAGTGTACTAATGAAGATCTGTTTCTGTGATTTTCAGACAAATATTTTGCAGATTATTATTTTGCTCATGCATATGTTACATTTATATTTATACAGAGAATTATGTTATCACTTAAATATTCCATATGTTTGTATTCAGATGCAGTTCAGTTCTGTGTACAGATATGTTTACGCTTTCTTTTGCATTCATCATCATCATCACCCTATTTTTTCCAGTTTTCTACATGGGGTCATGTTAATTGTTTCCATCTCTCTCTATTCAGTCCCACACTCCTGACTTTTTCAACACTGATGCCTGACTGTCACAGATCTTCTCTCACACAATCCATCCACCTCTTTACTGGTCAGAAACTGCACATTAACACAGTGGAGGATGGGTGCAAATGATATGGTTGGACATGCTAGAAGAAAGTCGAGATGAGGCAGAATGCTATTACCCATACCAATAGTGGTGGGGAGCCTCCAAGAATTATCCCATTCACACCAGATGAGGAACACCTCCTCTCCATCCATGGGAATACCATGACATTGATGATGATGGCATTGGAATAATCAGAGGTGGTGTGGACACTGGCTATTATCAATGTCTGCAGCAGCAAGAGTTGTTTGCTCAGGCAGGTTGGTTTCAAAAAATAGTAACATAATTTATATAGAGAATTGATTGCTGGCAAAGATTGATTCCATTTACTTCATGGCAATCAATATTATTAGGTAAATCTTCCACATCCACACAGAATGACAATGAATGTAGTGCCCCCAACTCCTTAATAAGCATACAGTACTATATTCTATTTCTTTTTTGCAATATATTCTATTTATTTTTTACATGGTGAGGACTGGAAACAGTTCCACTATACCAATTAATTCTAAAGATATTAACAGCAGACCAGTTCTTGTTGATGATGATGATGATGTTCCAAAGATCAAATTGCCACCGTAACAGCTAGAAATAAATGCAATCTGAGGGTCATGCTGCTTAACGCTAGAAGTCTAACTCTCAAGATGCACTCGCTCGAAGCACTCCTCAAAACAGAGAACATTGACATTTGTGCTGTAATGGAGACCTGGTTTAAAGCAGAAGAAAGCACCCCTGCACTACCAGGCTATAACCCATTCCCCACCTTTCGGCCCCGGAACTGGGACCGAAGCTCCAAAGGTGGTGTCTCCTTATTCATAAAGGATATGTACACCTCCAGACTAGTAGCCCAGCATAACGCATCTGAGATATTTCATGTACAACTAACACTGGGTAAGATGGCGATTCAGGTCATAGCCTGCTGTAGATCCCCAACCATGTCCCAAGTCTCTCACTCCATGTTCCTAAGCACCCTGGAAACTATTAGGTTTCAACCCAACACTCTCATACTAGGTGACTTCAACTACCCCTCCATCAACTGGGAAAACTACTCATGCACCAATACACTGGCCCAATGCTTCCTGGAATTCATCAATTCCAATGCCCTGGACCAGCTCATTCTTACCCCCACTAGAGGAAGCAACATCCTTGACCTGATTATTACTAACATGGGCAACCATTGTTCTACACCAATAGTCAATTCCTCCCTGGTTATATCTGACCACAAACTAATCACCATGGAAATCCACATTTCACCCACATCCCCGCAAAGGTAACCACCATGAAAAACATCTCCAAAGCTGACTTTCGGCTCCTAAAAATAGAGGTGGCTGACTTAATGGCACCCATGTCAATGGAAAATAGATGCATGACTGCCAAATCATACACCAATGCACTGTACAAACACTGCACAAACACATACTTAAATGCATGAAACTGGCCATATCCAACAGAATCAAGACATTCTCCTCCAAATAAAGGAAGCCAATCTGGTGGTCCACTGCCATTAATAAACTCTACAACATAAGGAAGAAACTGTTGCAGAAAAAGGTGAAGTCCCAAGACTGGAAAAACTCCCTTATTAGTCTCAACAAAAAGTTGAGATCCCTCATCAAAACCTCTAAAGCCATCTGTGAAGGCAGAATTGTAGCAGACACTAAAAAACAACCACAAAGCCTTCTATAGTTATATCAAAAATCTCCAAGGCAATACCCAGGTTTGCTCTGAGTTACTGCACAATGGTAACTCCTATACTGAGCCAACAGATATTCCCAACATACTGGCTGACAGATTCAGTGCCAACTTTACCTCCCCAAAAGGACCAATCACAATACAGGAGGAATGCCAGGCACCCAGCATTACTGCAGCACAGGTTGAAGCTGCATTGTCCAAGGCCAAGAATACAGCTTCCCTGGGACCTGACAATATCCTGGATGTGTTCTACATGAACTACAAGTGAACTGGCACCCTATCTGTGTGCCCTGTTCAATCACAGCCTCACCTCAGGCTTTGTCCCTACTGAATGGCACACTGCTACAGTCATCCCTCTCAATAAAGGGGGAGCGACTACAGAACCTAGGAATTATCATCCCATTAGCCTGACAAGTCTGATATGTAAGGCTATGGAGCACATCATCATGGACCTAATTACCAAGGATATAGGGAATCTCCAAACTCTAGATCCAATGCAATTTGGTTTTGTGAAAGGTAGATCATACCTGTTCAACCTGGTTGACTTCTTTGAGTCATTCACCGAAGCTGTGGATGAGGGCAAGGCAGTTCATGCAGCCTACCTCAATCTGGCCAAGGCCTTTGATACCATTCCCCACTCAGGAGTTATTGATAAACTCACCAAACTAGGCATCAACCCCTATATCATTAGGTGGGTTGCAAATTGGCTCACAGATAGAACCCACAGTGTGAAAGTAGCAGACTCCAAGTCAGACTGCTGACCAGTCACGAGTGGAGTCCCACAGGGATCAGTCCTGGGTCCTCTCCTCTTTGGCATCTACTTCTTAGAAGTCCAGGCCAAAATGGAGGGACTCTGGCTGACTAAGTTCACAGATGACTGTAAGCTAAGAGCCATTATTAACTCCCCAAGAGATGTAGGCATCCTACAGAAAGACCTCACTGAGAACAATGACTGGTGTCAAAACCATGGTCTTAAGCTAAATGCCAAAAAATGCATTGTCATCCCCTTTGGGAAAAACTTAGTTCCCACTAATTACCACATTGATGGGAGCTCAGTTCCCACTAATTACCACATTGCTGGGAGCCCACTGAACACTGAAGATGTTATAAGAGATCTGGGGACACAGGTTGGCAGCAACCACTCCTTCAACCACCACATTGCCACTGTGGTCAGAAAGTCCTTCTATGTGGCACATCTCATTACCAAGGATTATGCATCCAGGAAGAAAGAGGTCATCATCTCTCTCTCTACTCTTCCCTCATTCGACCAATCTTCGAGTATAATGCCCCATTTGGCATGTACCTCACTAGACACATGCAACAGCTGGAAAGGCCACAAAAGTACCTCACAAAGAGGATCCTAGGCCTTAAACACTGTCGTACATGGACAGACTCAAAACAACTCCAGCTATTCTCTGTCTCATATCGTCTACTAAGAGGTGATCTCTGCCTAACTTACAAAGCCATGTCTGACCTAGCTCTGTTAGAAATGCTACATCTAAAGAAATTCCAATCCCTCCACAACACACGCTCCAGAGACCTCAACCTCATTACCACAATCAACAGAACATGCTGAAGGGATGGGTTCATAGCCCAGAGACTGCATGTCCTCTGGAATAGATTTCCCATACATGGCACCTCATTGGCCCTCTTCAAGAGAAATCTTGATGAGTAGATGGGAAATAGAAAGTTCACCCCGGGATCTCTCCAGTGGTTCTACTTGATAGAGGCACTGGGAACTAGCATGGGGTGGCAAGATGCCAGGGCACTTCTTTGGGCTAGGCTTGTAAAGGCTCCAGGGCCATTAGCCTAGTACACACCTATGAACCTATGAACCTGTGATGATGATGATGACATAATTATATATATGAAGCAGCCTGATGAAAGTGTCATGCAGTCCCCTAGTTTAATGGCAGGATCTCACACCCCAAAACATGTTAAAACCTCTGCAGAAAGTGATAGTGCATCACAAAATCAAGCACATGCTGACATACACTCATGCTTGTGCTAGAGGAACATCCATGCATCTCTACACCAGTATCTCCAAACTCAGATAAACACTTTAAGGATGATGGCAGACATTCAGAGGTAACAATGTCCACAACGGCATCTCAGCAAAGGGGAACCTGGTGCAGGAATTTGTTACAGCTATCCCAGGAAACATGTAAAGTATTGACTGCCCAGTAGGAAATGTGCCATTATATTATCAGGGCTCAGGGTACTGTCACAGATAGTCAACTGGAAATGGTCAGAGTCCACCAGGGTATGCAGGAGGATTTCCAGAGTAGCAGTAATGTCATGGTCACACATATGCATAGTATGGTGGAACACCAAGTATCTGTGGCCACCTCATTTATGCATTAGTTAGAACTTACCAGGCTCAAGCAGGAGTCAGTCTTGTAAGGGGGAAAAGACAGGGTACTGTCCAGACATATGGAGGTAGATCACATGAGACTACAAGTGCTTCTCAAGAAAGTATTGTAATTTGTCAGGGGGAACAAGAACAACAGATTTCATGCAAGTCGCATCAGCTTTAATCTACACCTAGCAGAAACTCTCATTTGAGGTCCCAGTCATGTTCCAATGGCACTGTCAGATTGGTGTTTGCAGGAATACCTGCATCAAGTAGGTCACAACATTGGACCAACTCACCATCTAGCTTTCATGACAGCCTCTTTTCAAAACTTCCACTGTCACCTAGCTTATCTTTAGGAGATGTGTATGATATATTTGGCCTTGATCTACTGTGATTCAAGTTTGACATTTCTGTTATTTATTGACATTTGTTTACCGGGAAAGACTGAATAGGCACAGGTGCCCTTTCTCAAAAGAGGCCCAGGGAGAAAAACTACAAGGTAACAAATTTAATGCAATCAATATTTAAAATAACAAATGTTATAATGCAGTTACAGTGTATACATAGCATAATAGTCAGTATAATAAAATTTGAATTGATATTCACAAGCAATAAAATACAGCATTGTATTGAGAATTTAAAGATAGACGAGTGGTGTATAAGATAGGTGGGACTAATTTAAGAAATGCATTAGATTGTGGTATTATTGGGAATAAGTAAGGTTGTGTTAATAGAGATGTAGGGAAGGAATAGAATTTTGATTGTGCTAAATTAGAGGCAGTTATAGTAGTTTAAGTACTACAATAAAGTGAAGTATTAAAGGGGGGATAAGAGGTTAAATGATTCAGTGCTTTAAAGGGAGGTATAAGAAGGTGATAAAAGATGTTACGAGAAACTATGCCCACATGAGGAACAGGGACAAAGACAGGAAGAAGTGGGGAAGTCTTTCAGTAATGGGTTGAAAAGGTGATTTGCTACTCTATTGAAAGAGAGACTGACCCCAGCAGTCCTTTGTGGTTTGCAGATGGTAAGCAGTTGTTTATCACATGACCAAAGGGGACAATTTGGAAAATAGTATTAGAGTATGGGGCTACTTGCTAGACTTAGCATCTCACCTTCACAAACACAGGTCAATGTTTTAATCAAAAGGTGAACAATTATAAAAAGAGATAAAGGGGGAGGGGCTTAGGACAGTTTACTACTGTATACATTTCATCCCTGTAATGGTACTGCTTAAAAACTCAATGAACTGTGGAAAGACATCTGTATATGACATAATATGTGATTAACACTATGTGCCTTACCGTTCTTACAGCTGGTAGTTACTTACAACCTTAAAGTAGTAATTCACAACTTTGCAAGGAAACATTAATAAGAAAATTACAGAGTAAAATGAGTATCCTGTCATCTAAACAAATACTACTGCAACTTCACCTTCACCACTGCACAAATGATGGTATGTATTATCTCTAAAGGCACAAAGTATTGTGTATGACAGAATAATCTGATGTGTGGTAGCTCAACAAACAACATACTTTAAACTGAAAAAGCATTGAGTAATATAAAAAAAAGATATGACAGGTTTTCATTCAAATGCAGGGTTTGAATTCATAGTAAATGCTGACTTAACAGTTTTTAATAATTACACTACTTGAGAACATCCAGTACATGCATAGGTAGGAACACTACCTCAGCAGAATGTGTTGAGCAGAACAATTAGAAATGTGATTATTCCTTATATGATGACTTACCACATCACTGAATAGGCATGACTTTCACAAACAATATTATGAGTAATTGTTCTAAAATAAAAACAATAAATTATTTTAAGATGAGAGAGATTATGTCAAATGAACACTAACAGCAGACCATGAACCACACTGCATAGTCTACAGGTATCACTACATGTATCATTTATACTCTTTTTTTTTTTACAAGAAAAGAAACACTAACCTGAACATCATGGTCCATAGTTCTGGACTAGATGTCACATCATTACCTGTGCAGTCATATGCCATTCACAAGCCTGCTGCATGGGGTCCCTCACTACTGCTGCCAGCTGGTCATCATTAGTCATATTTGGAGTGTAATAGGGAGATGTAGTAACAGCATGGGGCACTTTACCAGACCTGTGTATGACCATGTTGCTTGCAGTAGCTGGGTCATACTAAAGGGCAACCCCACACTCATCCAGGCACCTGAAAAAACAGCTCTTCAGAAGTCCAAATACCCTCTCAGTGACAATACATGTCTGAACAAGGATCTGTTGCAGGTCTCTTCTGCAGCTCCACTTGAATTTCTCACTGGTGTCATGGGCCATGGCTCCAGTGGATATTCAGCATCACCTGAAAGACAAAGGCAACATAAAGAAAGAGAGAGAGAGAGAAGGGGAGATCGGGAGACATAAAACAAAGGAAAATTGGTTTAGCATTCAGCAATACATTGTATCATGAATAACTTTATCATGAATAATTACTTAAATAAAACAGAAAAAAGAAGAAAAAAAATTCCTCTTATCAACAAGATGATCCTTTGGAAGAATTAATGCAGGAAGAGATGATAAAATGAGCTAGTTTGCCAGATATTTTGTGGATTGCAAAGTAGATAGAGTTGGCTAGACTCATCTTTATACAACATATCTACAGATAGAGTGGGAAAACAAAAACATTCCGAAGATGTGAGAATACTACATTAGCATATGCTGGTTTTCATCATTTCTCATTTAAATCTCATTATGAGTTCACCTGCTTATGTTCATTATCCATTAGGCCTCTATGAATTGCAGCTTAGCTGTAATCGTTCATGGACAGTGTGGATAGCCTTAATTTGTACACATAATGAATATGAATACCACTCTTTTTTGGTCTGTAAAAGGTTTTTTTATGGTATTGCACTGTTAGTAGTGACAAGTTTAAATTAAAAAAAGGTGCTTGCCGAATGGATCTTTTTGTGGCAATGACTAGAATTTATACTTCTAAATGCATTTTGTTTAGCCAGTCAAATAGCCATATTTAATAATTATTTTTATAGATGTTTTTAGAAAAAATACATAATTAAGAACAAAGGTTGAGTAGTATTTATCTACAATGTTGTAATTTTCTGCAGTATTTAATCATAATTCTGTAATTTTCTGACAAAACATCAAGTCAGTACTGTACAACTCTACCTGATAAAAACAAAAGTCTGTAGATACTGCATAACTAATACCAAGCAAATAATGTTATGGAATATACTTATCTGCTGATTTGAGAACATTTTGCATAATAACATTATTTTAAAAACTAGTCCACAAAAGAGTCAGCCCAACTTTTGCAATGAAAAAAATTAAAACATCAGAAAGGACAATACGTTATTTTCAAAATAATAGTGAAAATTAGGAAACAGTGGAAATGAAAATCACAAATCTAGAGTTGCTATCACCAGTAGCTTCCCAGATGGATTACATAGCAAGCTAAAATAACTTCATGTTTTATCTTAGTAGAATGTTGTCTCTTTAATGATATTTAACCATGTATGACAATTGTTCAGCTCCCATTTACTTATGAATCAAAGCATGAGTTGAGTGTGTCAGAGAAAGTATTTTAGACAGTGTTTGGACTCTTCTGAAAGGCAATACCAGAAAACCACAGTACTTAAAGTCATGCCTGTCTTAGTGTGCAGAAAAAATTAAATAGTCTGTGATATATCAGTATAACTGTTGAGCAGACCTTCCATGAGGAATGTTAAAATAAACTGTTCTGTTAACTTACTGACTTATCATACATTTGACTTTGAGATCCATGGGGAAGTAAATGATTCTTCTTTGGTGTTCCATTTTTCTCAGTCTAGCCTTTCCTTTAAAAATGCAGTTGACAGCTCTGCAGAGTAAACAGGACTGCAATGAAGTCAGTTTAATGTCTTTTGTTTATATGGGCTGCGCATTTTGCTGGGCACACTTTTCCTCTGCATTGAAGCATGCATAATATGCTGCAACCAATGTATATGTTTTATATTGTTTAATCCAATGCTGCAAGTAAATGGAAAAATTATTCCAAATATTAAAGAACAAACATATCTAGTTCTAACTCTATATCCCCTCCTCAGCTTTACAAATCAGACAGAGAACATCACATCTGAGGTTGTCTCTCAAGTAGAACTACTCTATCATATCTCTCACCTTCTATCTTCTTGCACAAAAGATATCACCAAAATGTTTTACTTCCTAAGTTGGAATACACCCTTCCTCTAATTATACCTTTATTCTGACCAAAATGCCCTAAAGTTCCAAAACACAGAGACAAAGATCTGTAAATGTGCCTTGCTAACAGACAGGAGCTCCCATCACCATGACTGGCTCCCTATAAGAAGTAGATTCACACTGCTCCTAGGCACACTATTATTCAAAATCCTACATATGTGCTACTGCCCACCCATGAAAAGAAAACTACCTCTCACATTAGCTAGACCACCCTATAAGCTAGCAATTGGTGAAAAATCTTTCTCTAGATTAGGCCTAGCCCTCTGGGACAAACTTCCAGCTCAGAAAACAATTTTGTTTGTTTGTGTCTTTTGGCTTTTCCCGGTTAGTGGTCATCACAGTGGAACTCCGGTCCGCTAATGATTGGCAGTAGTGTTTTACGTGCTGGCTTGCTGGGTCTAACACACAACCTTCAATGAAGGAATGCCCATTCACGCATGTCGCCACACGGAAGATGCTCTAACTGAGAATCGAACCAGCAACGTCTAATAGTGAGACGACAGCGCTACTGCAGCACCACCACTGCAGTCCCAGCTCAGAAAACAATACAACTCTAAAATTCTTCAAAACAATTCAAGTGTCAAACTTGTTATCAAAAAGCTTTAATTTTATTTCTGATCAAAACGCAGATATTGTTGACACTATGGTAGACTTCAAGTTGTTTTTAAGGAAATTGAATTTCCAATTGATTTTTGAAGTTTAGGGGAATGTTACTGAAATGGGGGGGGGGGGTGTTGCATAGGAGTAGTTTATTTAACCCTCCATTGCACCCATTGTTAATGTTGTTTGAAAAAATATATGAAATGGATTTTAGAAAACTGTTTTCTAATCAATATCACCCTGAATGTTCTAACTTGACTAAGAGTGAAAGACTTGTTAAGAAAACTTAGTTGTGATCATGAAGCCAGATAAGGGGATGGGGTAGTTATTATGGACCATTGTGACTATGCAAACAGAATGAATCTACTATTATGTGATGACATGTATGAGGAAGTTTCTCTTAACAGGGTGAGTATTTCTACCTTGAAAATCAACTGTATTATGGAGGACCTTTTTGCTCAGTGTCAGATTACTAGAGATGTATATTCATACTTGATGGTCCCATTATCTGTTATACTGAGTCTATTCAGTATACCAAAGATATATAAGTGTATCAGGGACCCCCCGCTTAAACAAATTGTCAGTGCAGGGAGATCAAGGACCCATACCTTAGCTAAATACATAGATTTCAAACCTAAAAGTGTAACAAAGCCATTTGAACATTTGCTTAAGGATTCATGGGGCATTCTTATAAGTTAGGATGAATAAGATATAACAAAAAGTGATATTTTGTATTATTGATGTGAAAGATCTTTATTACAGCATGATACCCCACATGGAAGGGTTGATGTGGTTTAATGAATTTTTGGTTGAAAGTACTGAGCTC
This sequence comes from Protopterus annectens, assembly GCF_019279795.1. Classification (NCBI taxonomy): domain Eukaryota; kingdom Metazoa; phylum Chordata; order Ceratodontiformes; family Protopteridae; genus Protopterus; species Protopterus annectens. The sequence continues at coordinate 470,439,864 of NC_056739.1, forward strand.
CCTTAAAATGAGATTAATGTTCTTAACACCTTAATGAAATTAGTGTTAGAAAACAATTATATATACTTTGAAGGGCAATATTTCCTACAAAAGAATGGTTTGGCAATGGGTGCGGCCTGTGCCTCAATTTTTCCCAATATTGTGAAGTTACATTGGAAGAGAAAATTTCTCTTTACTGCTGATAATCAAAAAGATGTGTTTATTTATTTATTTATTATTTATTTGCAGTTTGTTTTCCAGGATAGTCCATTTGGCTATAAGGAGCCCATTTTCAATGGATTCCTAGGGAGAAAAGTTCCGGAGAAATACAAATACATAGTACAGAAAAAGCACAAATCCATAACATAGACTGCAATTAAATGTTAAATACATATTTCGGATAGTACAAATCAATATCATACAATTCAAATAAATGTTACATAATACAGAAATAAAAAAAAGAGATTTTCATTAGCAAAATTACATTAGATTAATTCAATAAGTAGTAATGTGTTTTTTTTTTTTTTTTTTTTTTAAGGCAATTACAATGAGGTAATTTTTTTAGTTGTTGGTCGAATACATCCCAAGGGATGTAGAACTTTAGGAGGTAGTGACAGGCAACAACTAAGCTTGAAAAGTTAGGAAGAGTGTAGTCAGAATTAGTTTGGAAGAGAGCAAAAGCATTTCCATTGTGAAGTAAGGTGTGAGTGCAGTGAGGTTTTAAACAAGGAGAGACCACTGGTGGTGCGGATAGGAGAAGGGAGAGAGTTCCAGAGGTGTGCAAGAGAGAAGGACATCAAGTGATTCCCAGCAGGATGTGTTGGTTTATGCAATTTAATTAGGCTTTGGGAATTGGATCTTAGGAGTCTATTTGGCATATGCATTTCAAAGGTATTTACTAGGGAGAAGCAGAGAGATGGGTTATGAATGAGTTATGAATGAGTTTGTGTGCACACGGTTTTTGGATGATATTTTCATAATTTGGGATGGACCCTTGGAAGATTAGGTGCACTTTATTAATTCAGCCACATCTTTTTGAGATTTACATGCAATATAGTGTATTTGAATATTATTTTTTTGGATGTGGAGGTAAAAGTAATGCTGAAGGACCAGGGTTAATTACCACTATCTATAGGAAGCCCACTTATTCAAATGAGATGTTGCACTATTTGAGCTGCCATCATGAGTTTCAGAAAGATGCTATCGTAAAGGGGCAGTACGGTAGACTAGCTAGGATGGTTTCTGAATTTAACATGTTTTTGGATGAGTGTGACAAATTGAAGCAGATGTTTTTGACAAGGGGCTACCCCCCGAGTTTAGTTGCTAGTGTCAGGAACGAAGTGATTAAAAAGAGGGAAACAGAGTTTTACAGATCAGTTTATACTGCAGGTTTGACTTAGGGGTTAGATGGCCCATGCTGGTATACCCCTGCCAGGAGCAGTGACTGCTGTAGTACACACAACAAGAGATGTGATAAACTGTCAGGTTAAGGGTGTGCACACATATGCCCACGTGGTGTGTATGCATTGCAGTCAGCAGCAGCACACCAAACAAAATCTGTAGACACTGCATGTGAAAGTACTGGACATATGTCACATACCGGGCTCGTATACTGCTAAGATATGCAGTGATGTGGTCCCATGGCAGATCAAGGATGTGTGTATAAAATCAATAAAAGTGTGTACACCCACCCATAGCCATGGTATGCTCTGATGGTTGTCAGTGTAAGAGTATTGCAGTGGTCCTACATGGTCTGTTGATGTTGACAGCTGTAAATCAGGCATCAGGCATTCACCAATGACAACTGTCCACATATCATCCCAGGTATGTGTTCCTGAAAACATAAGGGCTGTGAGAAGTAAAGCTGACATAACCAACACAGTACTACACATTCCACAATAGGTTGTACACCTGTGAGTTGTGGTGCACAGTACCTGGCAGGGTGCAGAACAGGTGTACAGCAATACAATGTACATAGGTGCAGTGGTATCCAGGGGAAGGGACATCACCCAGTGACACAGCACATGCATCACACACATGTATATTGTTGCTAGCATGGATTGACTATAGCTGAACTTCATGCTGCTCTGTACCATATGTTCTGCATGTAGGCAGATGAGTAATAGGAGGACTGTGTGTACTATCATTGTGCAACCTCACCTGTATGTGTGTGTGTACATCCTGGTGGTTAGTTAGTTTGCCTGCAAGGTCACTCTGGTGAAGTGGAGGGAGGTAGATGCATGAAGGATGTGTGTATGCATGTGTGTGTTTGTGTGTGTGGCCATGTATGCACATGTGTGATTGTGGCATGTTCATATGGCTGTACCTCCCTTTGGGACCATGCAGTACCTGGACATGGACTGCCACATTACACACCAGGAATACCTGTCATGTGTGTAATCACAGGACAGCAAATAGCATAATATGGTCTGTAGCATGGAACAGGCATCCAGAGGGAAGGTAGACAACAGGTACACACTGTAAATATGTCCACGAGGGCAATTTGTTCAGCCTGAATGGACAAAAACTTAAGTTACGGAACAAATTTGATTGTAACACTACCTTTATCACCTACTTATCCAGGTGTACATCCTGTCTAGCATTCTACATCGGTAAAACCGAAAGAAGATTATGTGAAAGGATGTATGAACACCTGTATGCTATTAGAAAAGGGAAACTGGAGAACGCACTTGCAAAACACACGGCGGCCTACCCAGACCATGGTTTCAGATTTATGGTAATTGGCCATGTAAAAATTGACCCGAGAGGGGGCCCTAGAAACTTGAAACTGGAGGAATTGGAATTGAAATGGCAGGTGAAATTGAATGCATATAGCTTCCCAGGACTAAATGAGTCTTGTTCAATAGGAAGTTTATTAAAACTGAACAGTTTGAAGTGATGAAGGCCTTGTCATTTCATACTCTTTATGGATTTATGTTCTTGTGTATAACATTATGAAGTTTTGTTATGTTTAGTTAACTTCATTATCAACCTATTAGACATGATATTTGTGATACTAGGTATGTCTAACCCACTATATATAATATAATTCACTAAAATTTTAGATTAACTATATGTGGTACTTAGGAACCACATATACTTTTTGAGTATTTTATATTATGGTACACCATACATACAATTACTTTATGTCCCTATTGGAAGCTGAGCACACTATTAACATGTTGGATCTTAAATTTGGAATCTAAATATGGTGTTAATAGTATGGATAATATTGGAACAAAAATATGGAAATACATAATATGTATGTTTTGAAAATGTTATTTTTCTTTGTAAATATATTATTACTATTATATTTACTTATTTATAAATACAATTATGCTAAATACAAACATTTACACATCTTTTTAATTATTTTTTATATTTTTTATAATTTGTGTTTAACTATGAATACTTTTTATGTAATCTAGAATTTCTTTGGGTCTTTTGACTCGCTAACATCACATATAATGATTTATGTAAGCTTCGGATCAGGAGCTAACAGTCATTACAGCTAGATTAATTATTTGTTGAAATTTTATTATTATTGTAATGCTAAATAACAACTTATTTAAATGTTTCAACATTACTACATCAATCTTGCATTAATAAGTTGATTTGACTCATGCATTCTCTGCTGTTTATAAGCTTATAGAGTTTAGATGTTTGCCACCATTTACGGCTCTTGGGGCTTTAAATGTTTAAACCCCCTTTTTTAAAACTGTATTAATGGAGTTAATTGCATGACGTAGGTTGATTATTGAGCCTTTTTAACAGTTATGTTGTCAGTGGCTCTGTTTCTGTAGAAGTCAGCTCATATGTGCTGAAGAAAAGCGCTTTAAAAATAAACTTTCTCCTTTGACTGTCTTCCGTCGTTCACGGCTTTTTTGTTTTCTTTGTTTGGCTTTGTTTTAATTTTACAGGTACACACTTAATATCACAGTCAGCAGAGAGGTCACCTACAACCCACATATGCAGCTCTACAGATGCATTGGGGAAGTACTAGTCAAGACCAGGGAGTGTATCCAAATATTACAGTTGTCACATGATGGGCTGACAAAGCAGCATATCTGGCATGTACTGAGCATTACATACACATGACACACCAGTGGGAGATATTATGGATATAACATAGTAGCCCACACATATAGGGGCCATGCACATCATTTCTGGGCATACAGAGGGTGCATACCAAATGACAGCAGTGAGGCAATGTAAATCCACTACACACAGGTCAGGCAGGTAAAGTAGCAACAGGCCTTGTGTTGTTGTGGCTGCTTGTGTGGGCATTTAGAAGACTGTGATGTTAATGAGTGGTATCAATGTGTGTATGTTAACAAGTGTGATGCAGGCTGGGGTAACACATGGACATATACATGGGACTGTCTGTAAAGCGAAGGACAGGTAGGTATTACGGAGGTGTGTGTGTGTGTGTGTGTGTGTGTGTGTGTGTGTGTGTGTGTGTGTGTGTGTGTGTATGTGTGTGTGTGTGTGTGTGTGTGTGTGTGTGTGTGTGTGTGTGTACTGTTAGGCAATGCTGTACAGGTTTTAAAGTGCATTTATTGTTTCCCCTCACAGGTGGCGAGGTGGGTCAGGGTCCCTCCTGCATGCAATCTGATGTAGGTGTCCACACAGACATCGATGATGATGATGATGATGATGATGATGATGATAATAATGTTGAGGCACAGGTGGTGTTGTCAGGGCTGAGACTGTGCCAAAATTTGACACCCCCCTTTTAGCAACCCCACCCCCGTACACAGTTTCAGTGCCTATACGCACCCCATCACCAGTGCCCATAGCAGATGGACAGCTGGGGTTCAGTGGCAGTGCACAGGAAAGTGTGCTAACCATGCCTACTGTGTCCGGTAACAACAGGCATAACTGGAAGTCCAGCAGGCCTCCACATAGGCAGATGTCCCAGAGTGCTCGTGGTAGGGCCACTGGACATCATGCCCCTGGCAGAGGTGACATAGCTGCTACCAGCAGAAGGATGTTTCAGGCTGTCATGGTGGTGCAGGCACATATAGAACATTACCACAGACAGGGTCTGAGGTTGCAGAGGGCTGCTCTCATATCTTCAAATGACAATGTCCGTGAACTGGCTGGTGCCATCCATAGATTAACTGAGTTCATGGATAGACGGTCTGGTGAGATGATGGCCCTCATCAACCATGGTCTGTTTATGCTTCAATGTGTGGTGGGAGTGAGGCACTGGTATCAGCAGACAAATGTCATCAGCAGGGGAGAGTAGCACATAGAGGCCTGCACCTGGACATGCCCGTGGAACCCCTGGCAGGCACAGTCCACATGTCCGTGGCCAGAGGCATTGAACTGCACATCTTGCCAGGTGTGGTCTGCAGCTGTCCATAAACACCTGTGTAGGGCAGCCACATGGCAGAACTGTGTGCATGCATACCCACACACTATGCAAACACACCTAGGGCAACCCCATACCTACACACACCACATCATCTCGGCCAGCTCCCCAGAGTACACCTCTCACCCACACACATGGTGTCAAATGTATGGCCCACTCTCAGCCTCTGGCAAACCAACACCACATCCTGTGCATATGATGATACCTGTGCCCCATCCCTGTCATCCATACCATCGATGCAGGGACAGGCTGATATGGTTCTGATGCACACGGTGACTGTACAAAAGTTTACCACAGTACTGCAGTGTAACATGTTGTAGGGAGTAGAGTGTGAGGCATATTTGGTAGGTAGTGTAGCCATCCAGCAATGATGATTTATAGCTGTTAGTAACACTGGTTGGTTGTGGTCTCTATAATGTTATCCAATTGTGTTGTAGGTGTACATGTGTCAGCACTAGGATGCCCTGTGCATATGATGATACCTGTGCCCCATCCCTGTCATCCATACCAGCGATGCAGGGACAGGCTGATATGGTTCTGATGCACACAGTGACTGCACAACAGTGTGCCCCAGTACTGCAGTGTAACATGTTGTAGGGAGTAGAGTGTGAGGCATATTTGGCAGGTAGTGTAGCTGTCCAGCAATGATGCCTTATAGTTTTTAGTAACTGTGAAGACTGGTAGAGAAGGATGAAGGATGCACAGGAATGGGACCCCCAGTACTGCTCATGGGTCCAAAGGAACCCGTGGTGGGTAGCACAGACTGCCACAACAGTATCTGCCAGTAGCAGGGAAGCCACTAGTCCAGGTACACATCCAGGAGCTAGGGTTAAATGTTTTGAATGCAACCAGTGGGGCCATGTGGCATACAGCTGTCCACAGAGGCAAGGTGGGGAAACAAAGCTGAGGGAGCCAGTAAGTGGGAAAGACAAAATGCCAATAGTAGGTTGTCTTGAGACAACTGGGGTACTAAACTACCATCCTGCAGATGAGCTGAGAGGGAAGGACTTGGATGAGTCAGTACCATGTGCTTATGCAGTTACGTGTGGTCAGGCTAGGAGACAATCATGTGGGTCTGGTGGCCTGTGGGAAACCCAGACAGACTGCATACCCGCAGCCAGTACTGATGAGGTGATTACTTCAGGGAGCAAGCTATGCTGTAGCAGTGTGACTGAAAATGAGCCACAGCTGCTTGTGGGTACTGATGTTCCCTTGGACAGGGTAACTGCAAAGGTAGAGGTGAGTAGTAGTACCCAGACTGACAGTGAGGCACCACTGTCAGAGGATGCCAGACTTCCTGTGGAAGGGGAGCTGGGAAGGGTTACAAGGAGACAGTTGAGACAGGCTCAGCTCTCAGACCTTACACTGCAAGGCATGAGACAGGTAGCTAGGGAGGCACCTGATTCTCAAGGAAAGGGGGAATCTGTATACTGGGACAAAGGGTTACTATACAAAGAGTGGACCCCTGAGGGAGGGCTAGAAGGTGAGAGAGTACAGCAGTTGGTAGTTCCTAGAGCCTACCATCTGGCACTTCTAGCCATAGTCCATGATATTCCCTTTGCAGGTCATATGGGCATAAAACATACAAAGAGGCATATTAAGCAAAACTTCTATTGGCCTGGAATTTCCAGAGATGTAACAGGGTACTGCAGGACCTGTGAGCTGTGTCAAAAGGTAGGCAAGGCAGGAGACAAGGTGAAAGCTCCTTTGATGCCTTTGCCTGTGATTGTGGAGCCATTTCAGAGGGTAGCTATGGCTATTGTGGGTCCTCTGAGTACCCAAAGTTCCACATGGAAAATGTATATCCTAGTGGTAGTGGATTATGCTACACGATACCCTGAGGCAGTGGCTTTGTTCTCCATTGAGGCAGAAAAGGTGGCAAATGCTTTGTTAGAGATTTTCAACAGTGTGGGTTTCCCAAAAGAAATACTGTCTGATGAGGTGCTGATTTCATGTCAGATCTGCTGGCTTGTCTGTGGAAGTCCTGTGGGGTGAAGCACATAAAGACCACACCCTACCATCCCCAGACTAATGTTCTTGTTGAGAGGTTAATCTCTACAATCAAGTCCATTCTACAGGCATTTGCAGATCAGTTTAAGAGGGAGTGGGACAAATATTTGCCCCATCTGTTGTTTGCTTACAGAGAGGTTCCCCAGGAATCCACAGTTTTTTCACCCTTTGAGTTGTTGTATGGGCATAGGTTGAGGGGAACCCTAGATTTAATTCACGATGAGTGTGAAGGTGAGTGCAAGTATCACAAGGAGTCTGTTGTGGCGTACATCCTAAACCTCAGGACAAGGCTCAAGGAACTCATGGGCTTGGCCCAGGAAAACCTGGCAGAAGCCCAACAACAGAAAAAGGTGTGGTATGACAGGAATGCTAGAGCTAGAGGGTATGCTGTGGGGAAGCAGGTAATGGTTCTCATTCCTGTCAGACACAACAAACTGCAAGCAGCTTGGGAGGGTCCCTACAAGGTGGTAAGAAAGGTAAGTGATGTTAACTATATGGTGGAATTGGTAGGCAGACAGCAGGGGCACAAATTGTACCATGTTAACATGATGAAACCTTACCATGATAGGGAGGCCCTTGTGTTGAGCATTTGCAGTGGATTGCAGGAGGAGTCTGAGGGAGATCTGGGGACTGATCTCCTCAGTGAGGCCTGGACTGACACCTCAGTGGAAGGGGTAGCAATATCTCAGCAGCTATGTCCTACCCAGGTTCGAGAAATCTGAGCAGTGTTGCAGGAATTTAGGGACATGCTAATACAGTAACACTGGGAAACTAGGGTGCACCCACATGGTGCAGCACCAGGTGGATACAGGATGCCAAAGACCTATTAGGCAGGCCACTTATAGGGTGTCTGAGAGAGTCAGACAAACTCTGAGGGAAGAGGTAGAGGAGATGCTGGAACTAGTGGTGATTCAAGAGTCCAACAGTCCCTGGGCCTCCACAGTGGTGCTGGAGCAAAAGAAGGATGGCAGCACCAGGTTCTGCGTGGACTACAGGAAATTAGTCACACAGAGTTGGATGCTTACCCCATGCCTCGGACAGATGAGGCCCTAGAGCAGCTGGGTGGGGCTAAGTATCTTACAACCATTGATCTTACCAAGGGCTACTGGCAGGTGCCCTTGACTCCCAGTGCTAGACAGAAGTCAGCCTTTGTGACCCCTTTTGACTTGTATGAGTTCAAAAAGATGCCCTTTGGGATGAAGAATGCCACAGCAACTTTCCAGAGGCTGGTAGGTAATATCTTAGCAGGAGCAGGAGGGTTTGCTCTTGCTTACCTAGATGATATTGCCATCTACAGCCATTCCTGGCCAGGGCACCTTCAACATGTCAGGGAGATGCTGGGCAGACTACAGAGGGCAGGGTTGACCATTAAGCCGAGCAAATGCCAGGTGGGTATGACAGAGGTCTCCTACCTAGGACATAGAATGGGGAGTGGTAAGATAAGGTCAGAACCTGCCAAAGTGGAGGCCATTCAGGCATGACCTACAACTGTTACTAAAAAGCAGGTGAGGGCATTTTTAGGGACAACAGAGTACTACAGAAAGTTAATCCTCAGTTGTAGTACTATAGCTGCTCCTCTCACAGACATGACAAGGAAGAACAGGCTAGATAAGGTAGTGTTGACCCCAGCTTGGAGAGCAGGCATTTCAGAAGCTTAAAGAAGCTTTGGGAGGACCCCCTGTGTTATCTAGTCCAGATTACAGCAAATAATTAGTTGTGCAAGTGGATGCTTCAAACCATGAGGTGGGGGTTGTACTTAGCCAGATTTCTTCAGAGGGGGAAGAACACCACATGGTTTATCTCAGTCATAGACTCCAACCCAGGGAGGAATGCTATGCATCTGTTGAAAAGAAATGCCTAGCCATAGTGTGGTCACTGCAGAAACTTCAGCCTTGTCCTTATGGAAGAAAATTCACTATTATGACAGATCACATCCCCCTAATAGGGTTAAACAGAGCCAGCCAGCAAAATGCCAAGTTGCTAAGATGGACCCTGGGGTTGCAAGCATATATGTCAGTGCAGCACCGCAGTGGGATTAGCAATGCCAATGCAGATGGGCTCTCAAGACAGGGAATGGGGTAAGGTATACTCAGAAAGACCTGACCCTCTCAAGCAGCATTTCTCAAGGGTCACTTGAAAAACTAGCTTGAGTTTTCCAGGGGGAGAGAAATGTGAAGACTGGTAGAGAAGGGTGAAGGCTGCCAGTCTAGAAAAATAGAATTTGATACATAATTCTGGCATTTGTAAATATAAATGTAAAATACAGGCTTGTTTCTTAAATGAAAGAAAATACTGTAAACTGTTGAACTTCAAGATTGTAGCAACATTGCCATCTGCTGTAAGAAAAACTAAGTCAAGCATTTCAAAGCCTTCTTTTGAAGTTAAAATTATTTCAAACCTATCCTTTGATCTCTAGATCTTGGAGTCAGTCTGTCTGGGCTAGCACATTCTTTATATTGTTTTAACTTAAGGAATAATTACTAGAGTGTACATGTTAAATATCTTTTATTATTGTAGCTTCCTGAGCAGGTGTTAGCTTGCTAAATAATGCAGCCTGTTGGCATGAGAACCCCAGGCTAAGTGTCTAAATGATGTAATGTGTATACTGGGAAACCTAAGTGTCAAAAATGATGTAAACTGGGAGGGCCCAGCAGAAATGTTTGTTAGTGATTTTAAAAACTATTGTTCAGAGAGAGACTGTAAGAATTTTGTCTGACTACCCAACTCAGTACTGCCTTATGTTCTGTGTCAGTAAGTTCCTTTAGAAGTATGTTTTCTTGTAGCATAGCTGGGAATTAGAAAAGATTAGACTAAGTGTTTTTCTGTTATGTCAGAACTGTACTACTGAATTATATTGTTTCTGTGTGATCTCTGAATTCTTGAATGGCACTGTGGTGTAGTAGCATTGTCTTGTGTTTTTAGTATTCATTATTAAGTATTTTTAAACCCTTTTCAACTGTGGCTGGTTTATGTAGAGATGATTTAAACTCTAGAGTACATTGCATGCTTATAAGTGAGTCTGTACTAAGCCCTTCCAATAAGCCTTGATTGCTTAGTTATGCTACTATTGGATACTAATATTGCAGAGTAATAATTGGACACCCTTTTAAGGGCCTATGGGTAGTTGATATTTATTAGCTGGTGGTGTCAGGAATTACTACTGTATAGTCTGGATATTGGGGCACAGCTGAAGAATCTGTGCCAGCCTTTCCCAGGAGTGTCTGTGAAGTTGTATAAATACGTATCTCAAAGTGTGTGTGTGTGTGTGTCAGCTACTTGGGCAGGGACACAAAGCACTGGTTGCACAGAGATGATACTGGAGGTTAGCTTTCCAGCTAGGCTGAGATCTGGACCCTATAGCTGTGCCAGTGGGGAGTCTTATTGGGGACCTGGAGAGCAAGGGAGCAACCAGCCCCAGACTGACTGTGATCTCTGTGTGCTCTTAAGGGAAATTTCACTTTACTGTGTGTATTTGTTATCCTTTCCTCATATATGAGATGCCCTCTCTGGAGTTAGTGGTGAGAATTGAGGCTTCTTGATTGCTGGGCTAGGGCATGGGCATCACAGTAACACTGGTTGGTTGTGGTGTCTATAATGTTATCCAATTGTGTTGTAAGTGTACATGTGTCAGCACTGTCATGCCCTGTGCATATGATGATACCTGTGCCCCATCTCTGTCATCCATACCAGCGATGCAGGGACAGGCTGATATGGTTCTGATGCACATGGTGACTGTACAACAGTGTACCACAGTACTGCAGTGTAACATGTTGTAGGGAGTAGAGTGTAAGGCATATTTGGCAGGTAGTGTAGCTGTCCAGCAATGATGCCTTATAGCTGTTAGTAACACTGGTTGATTGCAGCCCCTATAATGTTATCCATTTGTATTGTAGGTGTACCTGTGTCAGCATGAGGATGGTCTGCAGTCATATTCCACAACAGGGTATGTCACTGTGCTGACACCATGGCTGTGACATATCTGGGGTACAGTCAAACACATTTCACAGGTTACTAAACCGATTATTGCCTGTGCCACATGGACAGGTGGCCCACTGAGGCATGTATACCCTGCAACCTGATGTAGACTCATCTGCATATATGCACACTGTTACTTACCAACACTGGGACTAGACCCCTATCTAGCTATGTCATGATATTGATGTGTGTGGCTTACATTGCACACACCACACAGCGTTTAGGGTGAGGTGTGTTCCAGGTTACATGGTACATGCAGAACATCCCCCGACAAATACAGTATGCAAATGGAGGATGTAATAGGTGTATTTGGATGATACATAGTGTGACATACCCTCATATGCACATTTACAGACACATAACAGCCAGACACACATCTGAAATACCAAAGCATATCACTGCTAACTAACTTGACCGTGTCTCCAATGTGTTACAGGTAGGCTGCATACATCACATGCATAACTGGTGTGGCTTGTGGTAACAGTTACCTGTATGATTGATGGTGACAGCGGTAACCATATCGTGGTTCATGGGACATATACCTGGTGTACCTAGGTGTAATAGTGTACACATCCTCCACATCCCCCACTGGATATTGTACTCCCTGAAACCCATGATGACACTCTGACATACCCACCATCACACATTGGCTGTGACTGTGTTACAACCCATAGTATACCTCAACACAGGTACTACAGGGATATGCATCTCATGCACATGCCACATGCATAGTAGGCTGTCAATCAAGCATAGGTTGCCTGTACTTATCCCAGCTGGATACCTACCATCTGCACATCTGTACAGGGACTGACAGTCATCAGCTTGGCAGGTAGCTATGCAGTAGCATGAGTGCGTTGAGAGACCAGTAAGGGGTATATACTGTGACGCAACTCACACACCAGAGATACAACAGAGAGGCCTCAGTGTCCAGCCATGCTCATAGATGTGCCTGTTGTCAGGACTACATTAAGCACTCTGCTCTTGTCTGGGTTAGCACTGTCAACAGTAGTACTGCCACAATACACTACATGCCAGTGTGACACCACATACCCTGGGCTACTACACCTATATGTAACACATTCACATGGATAACAATGCTGTACAGGCCTCATATATGACTGTGTCCCACACATGACACTCATACCCCTTGCTACTGTAATGACAGCACATAGCTGCATGTATTGTACATGGCATTGCATACACTTATTATAGGTTATCAGACTGGGTTGTGCGTCCTGGTAACCAGGGCTAAGCTATGCTTAGTAAGCATCAACATTGTTGCAATATAACAGGTAAGCTGATTTATGCACTGGTAAGTGCTGCCTACACTGTGTAACTGCTTGTACATTTACCCATAGCTTAGCACCACTTAGCTTTGTGCAAACCCATGCAAACCCGCTTAAAGCAGTTCAAAACTGCCTTAGCCACTCTGTATCTGACAGCCTTTGTCCTGTCCAGCAACAAAATTAACAGCCCTTGCAGGTCTTGAACTCAGGACCCTTTACACTGAAGTTACAACACTTAACCACTATGCCATGACCACTGTTAAGACTGCTGTTGTTCTACAAATATAGCTGTCAATACATATATTGAGTAGTATTGAACATTTGCCTGTAGTTCCTAACTTGTGCAGTCCTTGTTATTAATATGACTGTTACATCACATATGTTGTTTTCTCATAATGTGCACATAGCAGATACATACAGTGAGATACATGAGGGAGGGTATACACAACCATGATGTTTACTCATGACAGGAATATGGTTGTATATATATATATACACTAATTATGGTGTAATTATGCACCTCTTAATGCATAACATATGTACACAGGTTGACAGAGTTGTGGCTGGAAGCACATACACAGGGCCAATATTGACATGTTGCTGTGATAACCTCATACATTTACTGTTGTAACAGGGTTTGTTGCAACATATGTCCTATGAGGGATATGATGTCAGTAACTGTCACAGCTTTCACCATCTACAGACTGCAATCCTCGCAATACCGTCTGCAGTTCACAGATAGATGCTCTGTGGGTAACACATGAAACCAAAGCCACCACACACTGCCCAGTCTGCAGATGACCCTACAGATGGGGATTCCTCATAAACATAGAACTGACATGGCAGGTATTAAAACATGTAGGATAGTCATATCCGCACACACACTGTTAAACCACCATTACTCCAAATGCAGTATAGCAGCACTTACAGTCTGTAATCAGGTTAAGCACATCCACCTTCTGTGTGTTGCCCTGTTTCCACAGTGTATGTTGTTAGAGGTAAATCCCCAATCCATCAGAGATGCTGTTTGCCAAACAACAGATTGAGTTTCTGCTCACAGTGAATGAAAAAGCCCAACACCAACATGATGTTCCTAGATATTGGAGTGTGTTTCCATGCAATTGGCTATGGGAATGTTACCACAGCTGTTCCACATGCAATCAGCTAGGGGAGGGCTGCAATTCTTGCAGAGGCAATCAGCTGATCATGAGCATCACTTAAAATACACATGCTGCTGCCTAAGCAAAGCAGGTGTAGGTCTCCACATCCACCAGATAGGGAGTGAGGGAGGCAGACAGAGGCAAAGACAAGTCAGGGAGGGGTGGGAGAGTAAAACTTAAGCATGTTTGAGTCACACACCTACTAGCACAGGGTATCAAACCCCTGACAACTATGTACTGCTATCACATTTTTATGCAGTTATTGGATGCGCCACATAGGTTACATGTTGTGAAGCCCTCAGAATGTATATGTGATGGTGAGTGACATCTGCAACAGGGATATAGTAGCTATACGGTAGGTGTAGTACACTTACTTATCAGCATGAACAGGTGCCAGTGTCAACACAGCCACATTCTCACAGGGATGCACACACATTGACACACTTGGCAGGCCAGGAATTCAACCCATCACTAGTAAGATTGCCACAACACATTACTGTGCAGGTATCACATACACCACAGGGGGTCATTCAGAGGTTATATTGGCAAAGAGTATGGAGAGGTGTTTGACATCAGACAGCATGCTTCAGTATGCCAATGGGGGTTGTAGTGAGTAGGAATGTGAACATGCACATCATACAACAGACAGACAGACAGACACACACACACACACACACACACACACACACACACACACACACACACACACACACACACACAGGCTGCCAGTACTGACATGCATGGGTGCATTGATTCATGGGTGTGTAGTGGTCAACTGTGCCAGGCAGCTATACAAGGCTAGGTGATGGGTACACCTTGGCATCAGGCCACATGACAATTGTCTGCATTGTGGCTAAAGGGTGTAGTTTCTGGATTTGCCCACACGGGTGGGTATTGTATTCACCATTCTGTCACCTGGGTGACTATTGCATGTGGCCAATGCTGTGCATTGCTTGCCATGTATGTGTTCCTTAGTCCATGATATGGAGGATGTCTGTGATGTGCACACCTCCCACATGTATGTACAGAGACATGTGGAACTGTACCTGGGGTGTCTGGCCCATGTTGTGTCACAGATTATCATCAGATGTGCTAGCCCTGGCCTCATGTGGTGGGAAGTAGTAATGGACAGCAGGTTTACCCTGCACCTACATTGACAGCATGTTAACAGCATTCCCTCGTGTCAGTGGCATCTGTCCATACAGGGCATGCTTTTAGGCATAATATGTCCTTTGTGGGTCACATTTGATGGCACCACAGGTGTTGCAGGTGTCCAGTGGGGAACATGGGGAAGGTGCACTGTCTGCATGTACGTGCCTATTGGACAGGTGGCTAGGGTGCCATGCCCTCTGCTGGCCACTGCAATCACTCCATAGTTACTATCACTGGGCAATATGCAGTGTACTTCCAACATAGTGGCTGTTGCCTAGGCAAGTGTGTGTGTGTGTGTGTGTGTGTGTGTGTGTGTGTGTGTGTGTGTGTGTGTATGAGACATGGGTTGAGAGTGTTCTCAGGCTAATACTAGGGTTGCTAACTTTGTTTGCCTGGCCTTGAAGTCACATGTATGGGTATGGATCTGCACCCCAGCCTCTCAGCTATTTCACATTTGTTATCCCTGTACAGTGGACATTGTGATATATACTAGGGCCATCATATAAGAAATTTGAAAAACCCACTCCACATTGGGCCCAGTTGTTACACAGTCACAACCACATCCACACAGGATACAAGTTACAAACACCGACACGCACATCATGTCTGGGATTAGAACTCCTACCTAACTAGTTTATTATACTACAGCAGTACACAGTTATACAAAACAGAAAGCTACTGATAGAACCAAAAAACAAAGAAGCAAAGGGCAGAGAAAGCACAGCAGCAGTCACAAAATAGCGTATAGATAAATTTAATCTCCGCTTTCGTAAATAACTTCATCAGAATACAACATTCACATACGACAGCAAACCTTATATACAACAACTAATTAATGAATGCATCACATGATAAATTACTTAATTGCTCATAAAAAATTTTAAAAAGACATTAGGCAAAACTAACTAAAAAAATATATCAAACACAAAATAATTCAAGCAACTTATTCCTGTCTAGATTTTTTGAAATAGATAGTTTTCGGTGTTTTAAAAAACATTTTAGATTAATGGTATCATTTAACCCAGGGGGGTTGTCTGAAAAAAGTTTTATCTGCCATAAGACCTCTCGCTGTTCAACATAATTCTTAAAGTCACCAGCCCTGCCATCATTAATACATGTCTCTAACACAGTAAACATAAATTTTTTGAAACCAGTACAAGAAACCGAATGTCTAAATAAAGCATTATTATAGTTCTTAGTCTTAATGGCATATAAATGTTCTTTAACACGTGTGCCCAAACTTCTGGTTGTCATACCGACATAGAAAGCTGGGCACATGGAACATAAAGCAATATAAATGAGTCCACTACTAGTACAGTCAACATAACCTCTCACTTCTAAAATCCTGTCACTAGTGACAACGTTAATAAGTGGACCCTCAGATATAAAACGACAAATGGTACAATTGTTGCATCTAAACATACCCCTCTTATTCAGTTTATCATGAACAGATGTTATTCTATCAGAACTAGCTCTCTCAAAAATGTTTTTTAACGAATTGTTTTTGCGAAACACAAAATTGGGTTTACAACCCACTACTTTAATGATATCCTGGTTGCCTTTAATAACTTTCCAGTTGTCTTCTAATATCTTTTTTAATTTAAAACAATCTGAACTCATATCAAAGGAACAATATTGTTCTGTATTAACATGTTTACTAGTCACCAGGTCGACTTCAGATGCCTGGTTACTGAAGTTAATAAAACCACTTTTCAAAATTGATGGAAAAAAAGCATCTCGTTTACTAAAAACCTCAGTACCTGTGTCTATCAAAAAATTCTCGTCATAGCCTCTAAGGCTAAACAAATACACAATAAAATGAAATTCATCTACAACGTCAATTGTTCTAGTGGTCATACGACTGGCTCTTATAAACTGTCCCCTAGGAATATTTTTAATAATATGCTTGGGGTGACCACTAGAAAAATGTAGATATCCATTTGTGAAAGTTCTTTTTCTATGTATTTTACTTTGAAAACAGTTGTTGTCAAAGTCCCACCAAAGATGTACATCCAGATAGTTAATAGTTAATCCTACCTCACCCAGGGTAAATTGAAGAAACTCTGACTTGGAATTCAGTTCCTGTACCATGTTCGAAACTGTAGTTTTATTACCTTCAATAATAAAAATTAAATCGTCAATGTATCTTCCATAAAATAACATATTAAATCTACTGTTAATAGTGGACAAAACCTCCTCCTCCCACCAGGCCATAACTATGTTGGCGTAGGCT
The DNA here is from genome assembly GCF_019279795.1 of Protopterus annectens. NCBI lineage: Eukaryota > Metazoa > Chordata > Ceratodontiformes > Protopteridae > Protopterus > Protopterus annectens. The sequence goes on from NC_056739.1 coordinate 470,457,036, forward strand.
GGGGCAGCTGGAGAGCCCATAGCGACCCCACGTTTTTGTCTATAATAGTTGTTCCTGAACAAGAAAAAATTATTTTCTAAAATAATATCCAAAAATCGACACACTAAAGAAACCTGAGAATTATTCAAAAGTTTCTTTGAAACTAAAAAACTACGTACTGCTTCAACACCATCGGAATGGGGTATGCAAGTATAGAGTGAATTAACATCCAATGTAAAAATGATGTGTTTGGTGGGGTCAAAAATGTTCTCTTCATGAAAAATTTTTACCTTATTCAAAAAGTGCCAAGAGTCTTTTATGAAAGATGGCTGTATATCTAACAAAGGCCCCAACATGCTGTCTATAATTAATGAAAGACCCTCTGTGATAGAATGTGGAGATGACACAATTGGACGTAAAGGGGGGTTTAACACATTTTTGTGGGTTTTGGGAATCCCAAAAATAACCCCAATCTTGGGGTTGTCAACTACACAAAAGTTGTATAAACTAAAAGTAATTTCCCCACACATTAAGGCGTCATAAATGTAAGAATGTACTTTTTTAAAACATTTCATGATGTCAAACAATGCAATAGTCTCATATTCACAGTTGTTAGCCAGAATGTCCAACATTTTTTTGTAATAGTCATTGTGCTTCATTACCACTATGTTGGAGCCCTTGTCACTTTTCATAAACCTAAAAGTGGTCGCTAACTCCTTTAGATGTTTTAATGCTTGTCTTTCTGAATATTCTAAATTATTTTGGTGAATATGCTGTTTGCTAAACAACAAATTTACATCATTAATACATGATTCTTCATAAGACTTAATCGTATGATGTAAATTGGGAACAAAACTAGAAGGTTTTTTAACTATATTATGATTATCAGAAATACCATGCATCAAAAATGACAGATTTAATTGCCTAGTAAATTTTTTGATATCAATAATGGTTCTACTATAATCAGCCTTTCGGCTAGGAATAAAATTTAAACCATATTTTAACACAGATAATTCAGCATCAGTAAAAGAAAAGTCAGTCAAGTTGATAATGTCAAAGTCGTCCAAACAATCAGTTATTCCTCGTCCCCTGACGAACTCGAACCCAAAAAAGTCCTACTTCTGGTCAGCACAGAGCTCTTACCAAAAGAATTAACACTGTTCTTTTTGGAAGAACTTTCAGATGGTAAAGTCACTACTTTATCTTTTTTGTTGGCAATAATGACCACAGGGTCAATAAGATTACTCGTGTGGCCACTAGATGGTTCATTCGAGATAACAATGTCATCACAGTCCAAAGGCTTGTCTTTATTGATGTCTGTTTTCGAAAAAACAGAAGCCGACACCAAGGGAGGAAAAGATGTGTTATAATTAGAACAACTGTTGGAAAAAGTATCAGCTTGATTTTGAAAACGTTTAACTACATGTGAAGACGAACTACTTGACTGGTGAGCAAAGTTTGACCTTTGCTTAGAAACCGTGGAATTACGGTAGCCAGGAACAAAGTAATTATAAGCAATTTTCTGGTCATAAGCATTAATGTCACGGTCCAACTTAGATTTCTTTCTCGTGGTTACCTCATTGATGTGCACATTTAATTCATTACTTAAAATGCCAAAAATGGTTTTAAAACGACCCTCGGATAGCCGATTCTTAATAGAAACCTCACATTCCTTAATTTCCTTGGTTAGCAAAGACATTTTGTTAACATTGTTATCAATGAGCAGGTGTAAAAAACGAACACCTGCCTCATTGAAAAAGTTAACTAAGGTACCAAAAAACGGGTGCCCGGTGTTAATACCATTAGGGCATTTAAAAAACCGGAGGCCCTTAGGAACAACCCCCAGTTCTATACATCTAGAAAAATAGTGATTTTCGATCTCTGAAGATTTGTAACTTTTGAGAAGCTTCAAAAGCAAATCACGCTGGATGTTAATGTCCCCGTCGTTGATATCAGGAAAGCCACGGGTAAGACTGCAAAAAGGATTAACATCACGGTTAAGGAGCTGAAAACAGCATGCGTTCTCACCGCTGTTACATCTAGTAGTCTTGCTCGGTTTCCGGTTCATGCTCCTAAGGTTTCCGTGGGGAGATCCTTCCAAATCAATGACAGTGTCTAGTTCTTCATTAGAACCAGTTGGGCTAGAAGCCTGCAGTAAGTTCTCCGTTGCTTTCGCTTTAGTGACCAAAAATTTTAACGATAGTTGTATGTCCATGAGCGTTGAAATTAATAAATCTCCGGCTTTGTCAGCCCCAGTAGAAGGTGTTGAATGAACAGACATGTTCAGTAGAGTATCGTCGGCTATCTCTGCCATGGATAGCTGAATGAAAACCACACAAAACAGAAAGCTACTGATAGAACCAAAAAACAAAGAAGCAAAGGGCAGAGAAAGCACAGCAGCAGTCACAAAATAGCGTATAGATAAATTTAATCTCCGCTTTCGTAAATAACTTCATCAGAATACAACATTCACATACAACAGCAAACCTTATATACAACAACTAATTAATGAATGCATCACATGATAAATTACTTAATTGCTCATAAAAAATTTTAAAAAGACATTAGGCAAAACTAACTAAAAAAATATATCAAACACAAAATAATTCAAGCAACTTATTCCTGTCTAGATTTTTTGAAATAGATAGTTTTCGGTGTTTTAAAAAACATTTTAGATTAATGGTATCATTTAACCCAGGGGGGTTGTCTGAAAAAAGTTTTATCTGCCATAAGACCTCTCGCTGTTCAACATAATTCTTAAAGTCACCAGCCCTGCCATCATTAATACATGTCTCTAACACAGTAAACATAAATTTTTTGAAACCAGTACAAGAAACCGAATGTCTAAATAAAGCATTATTATAGTTCTTAGTCTTAATGGCATATAAATGTTCTTTAACACGTGTGCCCAAACTTCTGGTTGTCATACCGACATAGAAAGCTGGGCACATGGAACATAAAGCAATATAAATGAGTCCACTACTAGTACAGTCAACATAACCTCTCACTTCTAAAATCCTGTCACTAGTGACAACGTTAATAAGTGGACCCTCAGATATAAAACGACAAATGGTACAATTGTTGCATCTAAACATACCCCTCTTATTCAGTTTATCATGAACAGATGTTATTCTATCAGAACTAGCTCTCTCAAAAATGTTTTTTAACGAATTGTTTTTGCGAAACACAAAATTGGGTTTACAACCCACTACTTTAATGATATCCTGGTTGCCTTTAATAACTTTCCAGTTGTCTTCTAATATCTAGGCAAGTGTGTGTGTGTGTGTGTGTGTGTGTGTGTGTGTGTGTGTGTGTGTGTGTGTGTATGAGACATGGGTTGAGAGTGTTCTCAGGCTAATACTAGGGTTGCTAACTTTGTTTGCCTGGCCTTGAAGTCACATGTATGGGTATGGATCTGCACCCCAGCCTCTCAGCTATTTCACATTTGTTATCCCTGTACAGTGGACATTGTGATATATACTAGGGCCATCATATAAGAAATTTGAAAAACCCACTCCACATTGGGCCCAGTTGTTACACAGTCACAACCACATCCACACAGGATACAAGTTACAAACACCGACACGCACATCATGTCTGGGATTAGAACTCCTACCTAACTAGTTTATTATACTACAGCAGTACACAGTTATAGTACACACCATGGAGATTACTGGAGTAATCTTTCCCTAAAAGTGTATTTCACATTGGATAACATCAGCAGGATTGCCAAAGTAGGGCATTCGAATTGTAGTGAGTGTGGCTAGGCTAAAATGTATTGCTCCCTACACAGACATTGAAACACACACAAAACATCCACCACCAACATGTGTGGGTATAGAACCCCTAACAGAGAGCTATATCACACTACAGCATGAAGTTGTTATAGGATGCACCACAGGGATTACTGCAGAACACCTTCCCCAAAGATGTATTTCACATTGGATGACATCAGCAGGATTGCCAAAGTAGGGTATTCAAATTGTAGTGAGTGTGGCTAGGCTAAAATGCATTGCTCCCTACACAGACATTGAAACACACACTAAACATCCACAACTGACATGGGTGGGTACGGAACCCCTAACAGAGGCCTATATCATACTACAACATGAAGCTGTTATAGGGTGCACCATGGGGATTACTGGAGAACTTCTTCCCCAAAGGTGCATTTCAGTGAATGACATTAGCAGGGTTGCCAAAGTAGGGCATTTGAAATGTACTGAGTGTGACTAGCCAAAAATGCATTGCTCCCTACACAGACATTGAAGCACACACACATAAAGTCCAGAATTGCCATGGGTTGGAATAGAACCCTACCAGAGTTCTACATCACACTACAGCAGAATGCAGCTATGGCATGTGCTACAACCTTCCCAGAGATGCATTTCTAGGTAGATGACATCAGCAGGTTTGTCATAGTAGGGCTATGGGTAGGGCAGTGTGTGTGCATGGACCATAACTCATTCATCTAGAGGTTAACAAGCCACATGCGGGCACACACAGGGTCATATTTCACAGGTACGTGTATACAGCTGCTAGATGACTACTTCCTTGTACAGTCATGTTGCACAGCTAGCACGTGCACCACATAGTCTGTGATGCTGACATATACTGGTGGCTAATATCTGCAGTGAGTGACATCTGAACCTCATGTGGTTGGTGCCCTTTGGCTGTGTGCTTGGTGGGACAGGCCTGGATGGCCCCTTGTCACAGTCACCCTCTTCCTCACATCTATGTACGTCTACCTTTGGCTTAGTATAGTATGTTGTCCTTACATATATATCTGTATTCTTATCCACTGTGTGCAAGGCATGAGTGGTGCATACTGATGAGTGTCTGCACTAACAACTGCAACTGCCAGATATTTCTGGTCCACTGGTGTTTGCAGACATGGTCTTTATGTGCTTAAGTGTGTGAGCATGCCCAGTATGCCTATTTGTATTTCATGTGTGGATCGAGTCCAGGTAGTTTGTACTGCAGTACTGACCTTTGTGTTGTACACCTACAGGTAGCATGCTGTTTCTGCAGGGTATCCATTGAGCATTTGGCATTGATTGTTACTACAGTTCTGCATAGGATGGGGGGCTCACCTGACTATTTCTACATTTCTACACAGGTTTGGGGGGCAGAACTGACTGTTATTACATTTATACGTAGGATTGGGGGCATATCTGACTATTTCTACATTTCTGCACAGGCTTGGGGGGGCACACCTGACTGTTAATACATTACTAGTAGGATGGGGCAGCACACCTATCTATTTTTATATTTCTACATAGGCTTGGTGGGGCACACCTGACCGTTATTACATTACTACATTGGCTGGGGGGGCACACCTGTCTATTTCTACATTTCTACACAGGATTGGAGGGGGCACACCTGACTGTTATTATATTACTACATGGGGGGGCACACCTGACACTTGTACACATTTGCTATGACTGTACTGGTATGTCAGGTACTCCATTTCATTCTGTGTTCTTACCTATCATGCTGACTAGAAGCATATCAGTGTACTACAGATCATAACTTTGGTTACCCTACATATTAGTGTCTGACTTCCTACCCTTCAGAACTAACACCCCACTGCCTGACCTGCTGTAGTCTGTCTGTGTAGGCCTGGGGGGGGGGAGGTTAACCATAGCCATCATTCAGGGGCCATAGCACAGGCTCTGTTTAGGTTTGTCTACACCTGTCCTGCTGGCTGAGACTGTTGTTGGGTATGTGAACTGCCCTGACTGGCATGTGTGAGACATATGGACACACATGTTGCCGAGCACATTTCCTGCAGTGGGTTTTGTCACCCTGTGTAGTACTGGCTACTATGGTGACTCCAGTATGTGTTACAGGTGTCATGGTGCCACTACAGGTGTCTACTTTCTGTTGCCATAACATTCAGCCACTCAATTCCCTTGCATGCTCACATCCACACCATAGATGCAGGTAATGACACATTCTACTCCATTTGGCAATTGGTAGGTTGATTGACTTACTTTGAGGGTGTGCCAGAATTGCGGATGGTGCTGGAGGGCTGCCTATGTCGGATGCACATAGTACACTCCCTATATATGGTTGAGCACAGATAGTGTCATGTTTGGCATCCCTTTGACTGTATGTGTGAGTCAGAGAGTGGTGTCATTCCCTGGGTCCCTACTGTGTCAGTGTATGTGCTATGCATTGTCTCTTTGCTGCAGCCTCGGCATACTGGGAATGCCTCAGTCTACCTACTGGGGCAGGCTCAGGTTGTTCCTCCTCCGAGTCACTCTGTGCCTGTGCAGGCCTTGGCATTGGTGGGGGCCTGTGTGGCCCTGACCCATGCTGTTCCTGCTGCAGCTGTATCCATGGGATCATATTGTGTAACATGGCACATACCATAACAATATGGGCACATATAGCTAGTGAGTACTGCAAGGCTCCACCAGATGTGTCCAGACACTGGAACTGTGACCTGAGCATCCCAAGCACACACTCTATTATAAGTCTGGTCTGTGCATGTGCCTCATTATGGCATTCTTATTCAGGTGTGTGTGCATTTCTGATGGATGTCATTAGCCACAGCTCCATTGTGTAACCAGCATCCCCCACTAGGTGACCGTAGAGGATGTTTCCATTGGCAAATCTCTTGTACAGCTGTGGCAGATGCCATATGTGGGAATTGTGATAACTTCCAGGGCAGCCAGCACACACATTCATTATAATGCCCTGGGCATCATAGATGACCTGGCAGTTGATGAAGGAGATCCCCTGCATTTGATGTAGGCCATACCCTGATTACCGGGTGGTGCTCTGATGCATATGTTCGTGCAGTCTATAGCACCCACTACCTCAGGATATTCTGCTATTTGGTGGAAGAGATGCATAATGCTGGCCAACACCTCACGGGTGTTGGGGAAATATACATGCTCACTGACATGTGCTGACATGGCATCCAGGAACTGGTGGAATACTCTGGGTGCTGATGGCTGTGAGATCCTCATGATATCCCTAGTTGAACTTTGCAAGATACCTATGGCTAGTATTCCTACGCCTACACATACCTTGGTATCTACTGGGATGGGTTCTCCTCAGTCAGTTTGGTGTGTCAGGTGTGGCCAGCACAGCTCAGCAATTTGCTGTATGAGGTGTCTGCCCACCCTATAGCTCTCCACTATCTCCAGCTCATGTAGCCCCTGGTAGGTTACCCTCAGTCTGTACACTCTTCTCCGTCTCCTCACTGTGGGTTGATCGGCAGCATTCACATCCTCACCACCCTCAGCCTCTTGCACATGTTGTTCTACGTTGCCTGCTGCAGCCCTTCTCATTTTGTAGGTTTGTTAAAATTTCCCCACTTGTATACACCGGTGGTGTAGAGTGTGGGAAAAACCAGAGGGGAAGGTGTTTGCCTTGTTTATAGTAGTGTTCTGGGCTGGGCTGGTCTGCTGCCTGTGCAATTGGCTGATTCTGATACATTTCACCTGCCAGCTATGCTAGTTCTCCTTGATTACCTTCCTACTGCTGTTTTCCCTTCCCATTGCCTTCCAGTTTAAGCCCGTGGGTGCACCGCAGAAACAGAGTGCTCAAATGTGCACAGTGCTGCTATTTCCTAGTTTAACTTCTTTTTTCTTCCTTTAAAACCTGGTGCGCGATGCGCACACCCGCTTAGGCAATGTAAAGAGTGCTAGGCAGGTTCAGACACACTCCCTAGCTTAGCTGTGCTAAGCTAGGAGCAAACCCAAGCCACAGGGCTCCAATCCGCTTACAGTATTCCTGACACCCCCCCATGATATCACCTAACTCCTAGGCTTGCACCAAGCTATTCCTACTCTTACACTGTTAGGACCTGACTAACATGCTGGGGAAAACTGGGATTCACTATCATTCCCCTCATTTGCATAGGATTGCCTGCTAATGCATAGTTACATGTCTCACACTGAGCCTCCCCCCTTAGCAACCACTACTCACTGCCCATGTTGTCTTCTGCCTGCCATTGACTTGCATGTCAGAATACTGATTTTATTTAGAATGCTTAATTTAGGTTTATTTTATTTCCCCCTGATCCCGTTTGCACATCGCTGCCCTATGCTTAAACAGCCGAGATTGGCTAAAAAAAAAATAAAAGTTTTCTTTTTTATTTTTTGGGCTGTTTGCAATGCCAATGGCCTTATACTTGGCTATTGGCATGCTTCTTATCTGATATGCAGCCTTTATTTGTAGCTGTCACAGCCCCGTTTTGGATTTTGCAGAAATGCACGTGGTTACTAACCGAGTACATTTCTACAAATTGCACTAGTTCTGCACGGCCGGTTGCAAGCGTCCTGGATTGCAAAATCACCTCATTTGCATGGATTTCTCCTGCAAATTGAGTGATTTGCATACAGGGGCTTAGTCCATGCAGGATTAGTGCAGGAGTGCCTGTGCATGCCCCTGCATTCTGTTCCTGGATCGCACGGCAGACATATTGCCTGCTAGAGCTCCTGCACCGATCTTGCACGCCATGCAAGACATAGAGAATCTGGGGGTCAGTAACTCCCCAGTATACTAAAATCCTCCTATGAGGAGAAAGTCACCCTAATCCTGGCCCTGTGTATCACAGCCAATGTCAATACCTTCCACATATACTATTCTAACCTCATAATGGTGTACCCAAACACCAGTAATTCTAACTTTTGCTGCCATAAACATTAGAACCATAAGAAATAAAATTACTTTACTGCATGCCTGGGTCAGCAAACAAAAGCCTAATATTCTCAGTATAACTGAAACCTGTCTTAAAACTAGTATAAACAACTCTAAATTTACACCCCCTGGCTATACTTTCATCTTTAATGACAGTATAAAAAGGAAGGTGGTGATGGTATTGCTCTGTTATTTCCCAACAACAACCACATTTCCTCCTACAGCAAACTAATACCAAAGTTCAATTCAGCAGAACTCATTATTACTTTCCTCTTTAAAACCTTCAACATAGTTTGTCACAACAAACTTCCACTTCATATATCCTCACTAGGTCTATGTCAGCCCACACTTCTATGGTACAAAAGCTAGTTCTCCAATTGGTATAAGTCAGCAAAATGGCACTCCACCCTGTCTCCATATCTCCCAGTCACCAGTAGTGTATCACAAGGCTTCGTCCTTAGTCCTCTCTTCTTTAACATCCTTATCAGCAACATAAATACATCCATACAACAGGCCTCCTGAATACAATACACAGATGACTCCACACTTATATGCAAATCAGACAGTCTGACACACTTGCAAAAAATTACTCAGGAAACTTTAACAGCCATTGAAACATGACTTTGTAACTCACAACTCATGCTCATCACCCCCCCCAAACATTTTTTTTTCCAGAAACTCCTCTTTTATGAAAAGCACAATTTAAAATCCTTTCTCTTAATAATACAGCCATTAAAGTCACTTCTCATAGCAAATTAGTAGGGATAATAGTGAACAATAATCTTAAATTCAACCTGCAAATACAAAATTGCATACAAATAAATCGCCAAAAACTAGGGATGCTTTATAAAGCCAAAAACTTTCTCAGTAACACAAGTAAAACTACACTTGTCACAACTTGTTTCTTCCCTTCACTACTTTATGGTGCACCCATCCTTGCTAAAGGCATCATAAAAAGAAAAATTTGAACAACGCTATAACAAAGTGCCTACATTTGCAACAAATAACCCTTTCAGAACCCACCACTGTTTCTCACCAAAAAGCCTAAATTGGTTAGAAATACAGCATCAGCTAACATATACACAGCTTCTCACTAACTACAAAGCTATCTAGCATCCATCCGTTTGTCTAGCACTAAATTCCATTCTACAGAATTATACCCTTACTCTCTAATTAAATCTTATCACCAAAAACTTCTCTGTCCATAAGCCTATTAAATCTGCTGGACAAGGTCTGTAGTTGTACCATGTTGCCAAGTTCTGGAACTAATTAAGCATCTATCAGGTCAATACCCTTCATCCAGTCCTTAAAAACATTCTGGAAGACTTCCTAGCTAAACTCTGGATTTGTTATTGCTCATACCCAGGATAAATTATATGCCTAAATATGAACAAGTACCTGTTCATACCTTACTCCCACTTCTTCACTTACTTCTTTATGTCAATAATTTTTTTCTCCCTCACTGTCTGTCTAAATATTTTGTAACCCTGCTTTTTTCCCACTTCATATTGCATTTCCTGTTTGTATTATTCACTTTGCTTTCTCTAAACTGGCCAAAATTTCTCTAAATATTAAATCATTGTCATATAAGGTGTATCTATTCTTAACCAATGTTTCACATAAAGTCTAATTTGGTATAATTGTTTAAACTGCAGATGTGTTTGCTGGTCTTTAATTGTATTGCTTTTCAAGTGTAAACTTTTTGCTCTTAAAATGTTTTTGTAATACGTTGGAGCTTTTTTCTCAGGGCTTGCACTGACAATGGGCTCCTACCCAGTCGGATTCTCTCAGTAATCAACTGTCAATAAATAAATGAGGTGGATCACTAAATTTATTTAACAAAAATAAGTTTATATTTGGTGATTTCAATTGTATTCATTGATATATTGTACCTATACCTATGAAGATGGGTAGGCTTAAATATCCCTTGACTTAACTAATGGTAATTCTTGAGAACAAATATTTAACCATCTAACCAGAGCCCAAAGCATTCTAGACCTGGTCCTCACCCATATTGTTGCCAAGTGTACCTAGCCTCTCTTATGAAACCAGCTTCAGGAATTGCTATATTAGCTGCAGAAAATAAACTATCAGGGTCAGTCACAAATAAATTATTGCAGTGTGGTAAGATACTCGATCACCTTCACTGAAGTTTGATGAATCATTTCTCCTACTTCTAATGATACAGCTTGGTTCCCTTTTCTTAAAATATTATATTTTCAATAATATAAAAACAATACCTCAGCTGCTGGAGTTACAGTACACCTACTTTAAGAAATTTTATTAATACTCCATGCCATTAAAGTCAAAATCTACCTGTCATCCAACACAAGGCTCAACTGAGTGGATGAACTCTGCAGTTGGCTAAAAAAGAACAAGTGATACTCTTTTTGTCTATCCTGATCAACATACATAAATGGAGACATAATTAGGGAACAATATCAAATACCAACGAAGCCAGAAAGTATCATTGTGATGACAAGATAGTGGTTAACTGAGATGTACCTTTAGCACATCATTTGGATACGAGGTTCCCAAAGACCCCAAATGGGAATTTGTTCTACACCTGTGATATTGTTTTAGTGCCAAAATAAGTGTTTTAGTAAGACTTGGAATGAGAGTTTTTATTGACAAAATTCACAAAATGCATCTAAGAAAGCAAGAATAGGTGCTCAGACTAACAAGGAAAAATTCATGTCTCCAAACAATAAAATTGGTGACAGGCTGTCAACTGCTGGAGTACACCCAGCTTTAAATGATCTCTATCACTAACATCCATGTCATGGTTCTTGTTGACTGTATTTTACTCCAAGGAATATAACCAGATACAAACAAAGCTGTATTGATACTGACATGTCAATAGAAATGGGCATAGTTAATCATACAAACAAATTTGCACTAAACCTAATTTCCAATATAGTGTCTGTGACAGAGTTGCTTTAGCCATGGCATAAGAAACAAGCAACTAAATCTCTTGAAAGGCATCCTGGGTATTGAACTTCTACTGGGATTACTGCCATTGGCAGAAAATGTTAAACCTCTACAATATTATCTATGCCTGGATTAGAAACATTTATGTTTCAGAAATTTAATGAGGTATGGAGATCAGGGACTTAAACTGTGAGAGCAAGTTTATTGTGTGAAAAGAAACAAAAGGATCGAAAGAGTGTTTATGTTTGGTTGTTGGATTTGAAAAGTTTCACTTTTTCTTTCCTAGCCTGTCACTCACTGAAATAAAGACTAATCATAAGATACTTGTCACCACACTTAAAAGCATTGGAGTGATACGATGCCTCATCCAGAGGATGATGTGTCTGCAACAGTACAAGTGTGAAAAGGCCTACGAACTGGGAATGTGTTTTATAGCTGTGAATGTTGTATCTGCAGCAGCAGCTGGAAGGCAGATGAAAAAGGACTCATAAGAATTGGAGCTCATAAATCATATTCATTCTATAAGGAAAATAAACCATCCTGGTCAAGAAAGGCAGTGCTGACTTAGAAAATAAGGGAACAGTTGTATATAAGCATCTGGAAAAGGTAACAAGATTAAAGGGAAAGTAAATCGCTGAAACAATATTTTTCTATTTTTAGTCATTCTGGGTTGCCTAAGTAGTTATTAATGGACTAAAAAAAGGCACTGCTTTGAAAATAGTGGCTCACACCTGTCCCAAAAAAGACATTTGGGAATAAAGAAAAATGGAATAGTGGCCAAGTCAGTATAATGGCTATGGATGAAATTAGATATTTCAGATAAGACAGATTACACAGTATGCATTATATATCTGAACAGGGAATAGAGAAAAGCTTTTATTAATGGTCCAGTACATCAACCATAGGAAAAAATGAGATTAGACCTGATTCAGTTAAAAGGCAAATCCTGATTTATAGTGATTTTATTTTACTAATTACCCTGAAATTGCACTTCTGAATACAAACACAGTGTTGGTCACAAATTCATTTTTTGTTAGGCACAGTATACTTAGTATAGTAGTATCTGGTAATGGCCCTCCATAGGTAAGAAAACGGTTGGCCCATTTTGACAAGCAGTATGAGTCTTCTTCTCACGCTGAGAAAGCAGAAGATGGTGAGGAACAAGGTTAGATCTTTTGGAATTCAAAATGAAATTTATAAAACAGTGCAAGAAATGTTACTGTAATTTCAAAGGGAACATCTGCCTCACCTAAAATGCAGAGGACTATGTGCTTAAAGCTACAGACGTCAGTGGTCATTAGAGTATTGTATTACATAAAGGGCATCTTAGACATCCTACAATTCTGGCAAATGTCAATGCAGCTGTGAGGATGAACTCCATGCATCTTTAAGAGCTACTCAACAAATGCACAGAGTAGATGCCAAATATAGCTGAGGACCACAACACTGTACCTCTCAACTGTTCAAATTTTTGCAGAATGTTCAGATTTCTTGCCACATATTTTTGGTCTGTTCCTCATACATTTTGTGGTTTTCTAGATTTTTTGTGGCAAATCAGTGAGGACTGCATTCACTAAATAATGGCAGACATTTGAGTTTCAGACTTAATATCCTTCAGAAAATGTATGCTTACAAAAAAACTTTTATTCTAGCAACTTTCTAAGTTTATAAGATTAATATTTAAAAATTGTCCCTATTTTTAGGGCTTTATCCATATTTTTTGTGCTAACAGGTTGAGAGATATGCACAGCACCTAGCAATCACAGTAAACTGAAGATGAAAGACAAGCCACTCTGATTTGCTGAGAGCTCCAACAAACACCAGCTCATCTGCCTCTGGTCTACAAAAATATTGGACAGACCAAATGCCTTAAGAGGAAGAAAAGAAAAACAGAGCAGTATATTTACTCGAGCACTAGGGTCCATATGATTGCAGAAAGCAGAGTTATATTAGGCAGCACACTTGTTTATTGGAGTCCTACTTTTTTCTGTTCTGATAAGCAACTTCTGATTTTAGTTCTTTTCTAACATTTATGATGCATTTCCTTTCTGTGTTATAAGACTTATAAGTAATATCCTGAAAGCAGATAGTGTTAGAAATGTCCTTTATATACCTCTCAGGTTTCATCAGCTGTTCTTAGCAGTGCTTGAACTAGTCAAAGAAAGCAAATCTAGTTACTGATGTTATATAACATTGGTTATTACATACTTATTATGGTATTGACAGATGCTCATCAGCATGAACCAGCTTTTTCTCATTTTGTACTTAGGGACAGACCTCTCAACTGTCTCGGTTTTATAGGGACACACCTGATGTTTCTCAAAGTTTTGATCCATTCCTCCTAAAACTGGAAACCATTTTGAGAATTTCTAAGATAATAATGTCAATGTGTCCCATAAGCTAGGGCCTTTTCCTTCCTTATTTTTTTTTAGTTTGTTCCAAATTCTGTTGGTAAAAGTTGAGAACTCTGTGGCTTGGCTGTTGAGTCAACTGTCAATACTTCTCTTAATTTAATGCCTGTTTTCTGCCTTCATGCCTGACTGCCACAGGTCTTCTCTCACACAATCCATCCATCTCTTTGCTACATGCCATCATTTCCTCTTGCCTTCTTCCTGCCTGTCACAAATCATCTTCACCAGATTCTTTTCTGCTTTTCCGCACATGTGTCTGAACCATTGTAATCTGTTTTCTCTAACCATCTCAATTGGAGCTACATTTGCATCTGCTCTGATCTCATTTTTTCACTTGTCCCACAGCGTGCATTCTGTCACCTATCTTAGACACTTCATTTCTTTAGCTTCTGCAACAGCTCTGCCTTCACTGCCCAGGTTTCAGTCCCATGCAGATGTACTGGTCACTACTCTATTTTGTACTCCTTATTTTTCAGCTTCTATGGCATTCTTCTGTAACAAGCTATCCCTGATACTCTGTGCCACTTTGGCTGCTGGCCCAGTGATTCTAGCTTTAACCTCTTTATTAAGACTTCCCTTCTCTTCAACCATCCATCTCTGAAGCCCAAAGCTGTTAACCTTTTCCATTGTTTGTCCTTCTATCTCACTTTTCAGCTTTTTCTGATTTCACTCATTTGCTGCCATGACAACTGTCTTATCTGTACTCACTTTCCTCCCATGTACCTTCAGTTTTGCATTTTATTTCCCTATTATTTGCTGAAGTTCTTGTTCACAGCCTTTTTTTGATCTACACATTTGGACAGACAGGAATTAATCTGGCAGTTGCAGCTGGAACCATATAGGCATCTGGGTTTGAATGAAGCAGTTAGTATAGCCCCTATCCTAAAATTAAAATCATTGGAAAGATAGAACTCATACCATGTTAGGTAAGAAGTAGAAAAAAACTTGTTTACAACTATCTATAAAATGCAATGATGTTCAATTTTCATTTTTATTTGTGATTTAAAAGAACAGAATGGATACTGGTCCTATTTTAATTGATTTTAATATTATACATATGTATTAATGAATTATGTATTAATAGGAGTATATAACGTTAATAGCAGCACTTGGTTTTGTGGGTCATATGACTTGTTTATTATTTAAGGGGCATTGCTTTTAGGATGAGCTTATCTTATGAAGTTTTAAAAGTGATTAAAATGAAAGTGCTTATATTTATTTATTGAATAAAGTGGTTTAATTTTTAACAGTTTTGCATTGGATACTTTGTCCAGCAACCGCTCTTTGTTACTTTTTTTTTGTTTTTGTTGCTGTTTTTTAGAGTGGCTCTGAAGCCTTGTTCATTCCTATTGTGACTGGTCTCTTAGCTTCTTTGTGAGCCAGTCAGTATTCCTTCTTAGCCTGGTCTGTCTTTTCTATCACCCACTTTACTTGCATGCTCTTTCTTTTGATAATTTTCTGGACTTCTGCGTTCCACCTTCAGCATTTTTTTGTGTATCTTATTTCCATACCTGGTTTAGCTACATATCGGTTCTGTCCTCATTCATGCTGTTTTGAGACACTGACATTCTTTCTCAGCTTTATCTATTTCCTTCTCTTCCCTGGGTGCTATAACCTCTGTGATACAGAATAATATTGGGGAGGGGGGGGGGGGTTACAGCAGCAAACAGGACAAAATTGTACTATTTTTTTTTTTTTTTGGCGAGCTCATCTGACACCTGTAGTTGCCTGTTATTCTGCACCATAGATGCATTTGTCCACTTATTAGAATCATGACATTTCTGACATTTCCATGGTTGCATAGGTTTCTTCTCTTCAGCAGTAGCGAACATTTGGAAGTAGCAGTTCAAAGTTAATCAGAGGGCTGATGTCACAGAGTGTGAACATCAGTTTTCATTTTCAATAAAGTCCATTCTTGTAGCAATTCAGAAGCTGAAGCCTTTTGAGGATATAGACTAGTAAGGGATCAGCTTCCTTATATTTGAGAGTGTAAGCGTGAGTGCTGTCGTGTGTTCAGCTTTTGGAGACTAAATGTATATCCATGAAGGCTCTTTAAAAACCAAGAGCATGACTCATTTGCATGTATATGTGACAATGATGTAAGGCTCATAATGTGGGCTCTGCAAGAAAGAAGGGAGCATGAGTGTCATCCTGCACTCATACACCCATGATGCAACCTGCAATAATGTCCTCCTATACTCACATGCATATAAGCATGGTGTGAGGACTAGAAGTGTCATCCTGTATGTACCTGTACAGCAGCATGGGGCATAAATGCCATTTTACACTTGCATGCATGGGGCTATTATGTAAGTTGCATATGTCATCCTGAAATCATTCACATGATCATGACATAAGGCACATGTGTGCCAATCTGAATGTGTACGCAGGACCATTTATAATTACTAATACTGTTATATTGTACTTATGTATATAGGACCTTGGTGAAAGTGCCCAAAGTCATCTTGCACTTGGTTTGTGTATGAAGCATGACTGTTACCCTGCAATCACATGCATGGAACCATAGTGTAGGAATGCAGACAGCATGATTACTTCCATAAGAAGTTACATGCTAAAGGCAAGTCATGCCACCTGCATTATGATACTGAAGCTGGCCTTTTGACCCTTACACTGTAGTTTGACTAAGACCTAGCAACATCAAAACTTTTTTTTTCCATACAGGTGAAAACATATCTCGTGATAAATGTTACAGGTGATACTAACTCCAGAAGCAGAGTACACTGGGTATAATAACAGGGATACATGAACATGAAACACAAAACTGAAACTTAAAAACTGAGCAAAAACACATTGTTATGGCAAGAGTTGGAGTGGGCAGGTTTCTACCACCCCTTTTGTACTGCATATGCTGACATATTTTTTTCTCCCCGTGTTTCTTGTTAAAGGAAGCATACATATAATGAGTGGAGGTGTATTGCAGATACTTGCATGTATACTTCAAAGCACAGTTATGCACATTTGCCTAACATGAGTGAGAGATAATAAAGAAGTCAGTACCTATATTCTGTGTCTTGTCACTTTATGCCAACAGGAAGTCTGTGATAGCTTCGCCCATTTTATCAAAGTAGAGTCTTCTATATTTGGGCTACTAGCCAGTCTCAGAATACTGGTCGATACACTGTGCTTAGGCCAGTGGACAAACTAAATAAAACATCAAGTTCAGTGAAAATATAAACTCATTAAATTATAAAGTCATTATATAAAGTCATTAAACAACTCATGGGTTAGTAGAAAAGTGCACTGCACAATGATAGTTTTGTCTTTCATTCTGCTGATTAGAAAGCTATTTTGATTTGCTTTTCTTCTGGAAGTGAGTCTTGGAGTTGCATAAACACCCACTCAGAGGTGACAGGCTATCATTATAAAAAACATTCATTATAAAAACATAAATTATGGTGGTTTGAAGAATCATTCATTATTATAAAAGATGTTTGGTTATATAAGGCACAAGGAGAAACCATTGTTTCCCCAGTTCTGTAAAAATAGCATATAATATTTAATACTCATGAGATATCTGTCAACAGCCAACTGCGAGCACTATTCAGAAATACCCTTCTCACGCTTCTTTTAAATCAGATCTGGTGTCTGTGTACTTGCAGTTTAATATGGAAATTCCAGTATTTCTTTTAACTTTTGATTTCATTATTAAATCTATCTTGTTTTGCTTTTGTTATTTTGTGCTGAATTTTTCTGTTTATCATAGCATATCTATATTTGTAGAACACCTATACTCATCAATGAAAAATTTAATTTTGCACTTTCTTACCTAATAAATAGTTCACAGATTATAATAAATACAGCACCCTAACCTTCCAGGCATCTGAAAAAGACAATCTTACAGTATACCCCCTTCTGCATTCAGACCAAAACCACACCTTGGCTAGCTACCAGCCAGCTGCCAGAAATCCAATAACAGCAGTATTAGTATCGGTGCTTGCAAATGACTGCACAGTTCTGATCCCATTCCTCACTTCAAAACACTTTTGCATAGCTTGTGTTCACCCCTTCCTCCTGGACATCTTTCCCCCACCCCTTCATACTGTGAACCATCATATACTACATTTCTCTGAGAGCTATATCTGTTTGTAGGCTGTGAAAGCAAAAATGTTTACGATTTACTAGAGCTTTAGCTAAGTTTCAAAAATATCACACTCAGTATATAATTTTCATTCAGTAAATATACTTGCAGACCTATTAGACTAAACATATTCACAAAACATGTAGTACAAGATATGACAAATGATTTAACTAAGCTGCAATTAAACAGACTAGCAAAAATGTAGCCTTAAGAATTATAGATATTTGTATTAACAATTGTCCAAGAGAGTGCAGGTGAAAAGGCGCATTGTGGCATCTTCTTAAGCAAGGCCCTAAAATGCATTTACAAAACTGCTATGGCAGTGATTTCTTCAGGTCACTGGCACAGTAACAAACATGTCCAAGCTCAGAAAAATCAAGCCTAAACCTGATTAACATTAACAGACCCACAACAGATAAGCAGAGTGGATGAGAAGCTGAGTTTGTGACAAACACCTCTTTCAAATAGCTGGGACCATGATAATGTATGGCCTTAAAAAGCATTAGCAGAAGTTTGAAGGTAATTCTGTGCTGTTCAGGAGCTAATGCAGATATTGAAGAATAAGTTTAAGGGGACTGCACCCCATATCTCTGTAAGGATCCTTCTGTACCTGCTGCAGTCAGTCATGCTCTGAGAACCCATGATAAAGGCATTTCAATAATCCAGAGGTGAAATCACTAAGGTCTGCATAACCTAATTAGGACAGAAAACAATGGGAATTTGTTCCTGGAGTGTCATCCAGTAATTGAGGATCATTCCAAGAGTTCACATTTTTGGGGCAAATTCCAGTCTGTTGCCACAGTACATAATATAGATGCAATTCCAGGAGCTGTTAAGGTCCTTTAAGAGCTATGAAAGGTCAGGGTAGCAGTCTTGGACTGGTTTAGTCTCATTCTGTTTACAGGAATCCTATAGGGTTTGGGTAGTCCAAATGAGTCATTAGCATAGCCACGCTATTGCAAACCTCAACATCAAACAGCTCACCGAGTGATGCCACATACACAGTGTGTAGAATGGAGCCTGTATGATTCTATAGCTGTCAGGGTAGGCAGATGATGGATCTTCTCCGAGTGTGCTTTGAAAGGTGTGAGGAATTCATTCAAAGATTGTGCCAGGGATGCCACAGTAGGTCTTCAAGAACTCCAAAGTGATGGTCAGCCATGTTAAATGCAGCAGAAAGCTCAATGTGGACCAGTACAAAATACTATCTATGATTTGATGTCACTATAATGTCACTAGCCAGTCAAATTAGAACAGTCTCATTGCTGTGAGAACAGAATCTACACTGAAAATAATCTCGGAATCTATGATAGTCCAAACTGGATTTAGCTGCTTACCCAACAATTTCTTTTTAATTTCTCCAATTCTTTTGGGTTTCTAATACCACAACAGGAATGGGCTCCATTCCTAAGGCAAAGTATTATTCAGGTTTATGAAATTAGTATTGTTTCAGTCTTTTATATTAGCCAGAAGAGGTCTTTCCAGTACCCACAATATGCCCAGTAATGACTCCTTCTGCAATTCATACAACATTGCATGTATCAGTAGCATATCTAAGTATGACTGTAAATTCTTTTTTTTATAAGACACGCTGCTCCTACTATTCGAAGTGTCTGGGGTATCCTTCTTCCACATTGCCCTCATTTCTGCCTGCAAATCCTGGTATTTTATGACTTTGTGTCTCTCTGTATGTAAGACACTATAGTCACTGGGTGTAGCAATTTCACTGATCAAGGCCACTTTTCTCTTCTTTTCATGTTTACTCACATCTATTTTTTGAACTGTTGGTAATGGGTGTTCCCATGTAATATAAACTTCATCATTTTCTATAATACTTGGAGGCTCATGTTTCCAGTGTTTTTCAGCTACTTCAATATTGTAATGTTTAAACCATCCCCAGTGCATCAGTCTTGCCACATTATTATGCCTTTCAGTATACAGTCCTTCTGCTGTTAGCATATCGCAACCAGCAACAAGATGTATGATTCTTTCCAAATCTGTTTTACACAACTTACATTTTATCTGTTTCTCCCACATGTTCAATGGACTTTGTAAACCAACGTGCACATAGTCTACTCTCTTGGGCTGTTAATATTAACCTTTCGTCTTTTGGTTTAAATTCACCTCTCCTTAACCATTCCTGTGTTTGATCCTGATCAACATGAGGTTGTTTCAAGAGTTTTCTACACTTGCAACTGTATTTATGCATTTTCCACATTTCTTGCCTTCTTGTCTGATCCCTCACCTTATATTCTTTCTTTTTTTGTCACATTTAATTGCTGCTTGATTTTTATCCACTTGTTTGACTTCCATTCCTGTTTGAGACCGATATACTTCTGCTAAAGTAAGCAGGGAAGTGATGTTAGACTTATTCTCCTCATGTTTCAAAACTTTTACTATGTTTGGGTCTTGTGAGTTTATTAAATATGTATGCAGTCCCACAACTGCAGATCTATACATGTACTCATTTTCAAGGAGGCCCTTGCTTCCTTCAGAACGAAGAATATATAGTCTTGGTATGCACTGATTTTTATAAATAATTTGATGAGCATGAGGCACCCTTCTTGTTTTCCTGTCCAACTGATCCAGCACATTTTGGGGAAAGTCATACACACTAATACTATAAGTTAGGACAGGAAGAGCAAATTGGTTTATAGCTTGAACTTTGTCCATAGATGTCAACACCGTTTTTCAATTTTAATTTTAGTCTTCTAAAATATTCCATGCTAAGTTTTATTCACATTTGTTCATGTTTTATTGTCCATCCATCATTAATTCCCAAATATTTATATACTCCCTCTTGCTCAAATTCTTTTATATCACATTCCTGTCCCAAACTGATGTGTTCTTGGTGCTGCAGCTTTTCTGATTTAAAAGTTGCTTTTGCATGTTTATCAGGACCAAATGACATTCTTATATCATCTGAAAAAGTTTTGACCACTTGCAGTTGTGCCTTCAGTTCCTCATCAGACAAACTATAGTTTTAAATCTACAAAAAGGAAATGAGAAGTCTTTACAATTTGTTGTTTTCTGGATACCAAATTATAGGCATGACATAATATTTTAATGGGTTATGGGCAAGACATAGGAGCAGCAGTGACAGAGAGTCACTCTGGAATCTTCCCCTTTGAATTTTTATCCCTGGAATAATAACTTGCCCTTTATCATAGCTTAACTGCAAAGTGGTTTGTCACTGTATCATGCTCACTGTAATATAATTGATCAGTGTAGGGTGTATCTTATACATTTTAAGCACTCTTTTATTCATGAATGTGGGATACAGTCAAATTCTTTTCTGTAGTCTGTCCCTCCCATACTTAGATTCTTCTCCTTTTTACAGTACTCTATTATGAAACAACAAATGATCCTTTCTTCCATATGACTTTCTTTTATTACACTTTTGTTCTCCTGCCATGATTGAGTTTTCTTCTAAATGACTATAAACTCTGTCAAAATCAATTCCAGTGTATAGTTTATATGTCATTGGAAGGCAGTTTATTGGTTTATAGCTTTAAGGATAGCTTGCAGGTTTGCTCTTAACAGCATTGTTTTTCCATTTATCGTCTGTTCAGGGTGCACATATAAATAATTCTTACTCATGGCTAAATCTTAATGTAAAGATCTTATTACTTTTAGCCAGAAGTTAGGTACTGCACCTGGGCCCAGGGTTTTCCAATTAGAGGCTTTTTTAACTTTATGATTTTCCTTATAAAGTGACAAACTCCTGGAGCTAAAGCAAAGTTGTTTAGGATTTGGAAACACAACTAGAAAGTATTAAAGGTTATAAGGATCTAGTGGACATCCAAGGAGGGCATAAGTAGACAAGATTGTCTTGGATCCATCCCTGAACTGCAATATAGCAATGAAATCAAGGCCTCTAAATTATCCATATCCAGATTTCATGATCATGATCCTGGGCAATTACAAAACTATGTCTAAGTATAGCCTTTCATTTAATGGAGTCCATCCTGTCTGTCAAAAGAACCAAACTACAGATTCAAAATCACATGAATTAAAATTCCTCCAAGACAGCAGAAAAGCCAAATGGCATATTCTGTCAGTGACACAGAAAAGCATAAGTCAGTGATGGTGAACATATGACATGCATGTCAAAGGTGATACACCATGACATTTTGGGTGACACACCAGCATTCACCAACACCTGAGTTATCAAAAAAAACAGCTTTTGCATCCATTGCTTGTGTGAAGAACATTGAATTATTTTCTGCCACGAGCTAGTTCAATAACATTGCTGCAGTGGTAAGGAAGTTATTAACCTCAAAGACTATTTCAGTATACTGTCTCAACCAAGTCTGCAAAGGGCAGGGCTGACATTGTTTTCTCTTCATGGTTACACTTCTGCAAAGGGCAAGTAGTCTGTATTTCTAAGCATGCGCTGACTTACATTCCTCTCAACTGTTCTTCTTAATCCCTCCTAAAACTGGTGACTTTTTATACTTAATAATGACAGTGATTAGATTTATAGACTTATTTTATTTCAGAAAATGTATATTATTTTATGTTCATTTTTTCTGTCAGTGTCTCCAGTTAATAGCAGTAGTAGTTTGCAACTGTCCATGTCTCTTATTTCCAGATTTGTCCCTGATTCTGTTGAGATTTATCCCTGATGTATCATAAGCTATACTGTTTTATTTTTATTTATTTTTTATTTATTTTTCTTTGTGGGGGATGACACGCCAGCAGAGTCAAGTTAGGCATTTTATGAATTTGTCACATGGTGTGCCCAAAGGGGTTTGCCATCACTGGCATAACCTATTGATCTCTCAGCTGAGATCCTCCTGAACAAATAACAATTTTTATCATTCCCACTGCTGCTGCTGTATAATTTAAGCTATAGGGGCTTTTCCCTGCCAAAGAAACTACAACTGGTAGCTTCACAAAGCTCTGTGCTCCCAACACATTCACTCAGAATGCTTTTGGCTAGCCTCAAGGAGCATATTTAGCAGTCAGAAAGAAGATGTTATTAGTACTTTCTTGCTGACTTGAGAAATGCATCTCTCGGGCTTCACAGGAGCAGCAATAAGCTAAGAGCTTCATGTCTGTCAGATAATTCCCCATTGGTGAACCTTTCCATATACAAATTGCTTCTCTTTAATAAAATATATTTACTTTATTTTTCCTGACTAAAATCAGTATTTCCCCCTTTAAGAAACAGTATTTTTTATCAATATCAGAAGCTTTGTGTCAGGGACTACAGTTTATAGCTACGTGCCTTATTTAACTAATTACAGGGGCTAAATTTATTTAAAATTTGTGTTCTGCATGTGTAAACTTTTGAAAATATTTCTGAAAAGATCTATTTCAGAAAGACAAGGATGTGTTTGGGTCAGTGTAGTGCTTATGCACACTTAGCGACAACCTACTTGCCATTCTTGCTTTGTGCCACTAGTTTTACTTTGGTAAAAGGAGAGTTGACAGTGAATATGTGTGCTTCTTGTGCATTTTATTTTGTGAAGGGGTGAGACAAGATGTGTGAATATAAAAGTATGCTGCTTGTGTACTCTGGGTAGCAACTTGCCTTCCGACTGACTCTCCAGCAATGCTTACTGTGATTGGAGTCTCTTCCCTTGGCTGCAGCATGGATACTTACACCACTCCTGGTGGTTCCACTCCTGCTATCTCTTGAATGAAAAAAAGTACTTAGCAGTGAGTCCTTGCCATTGTTGCAGGCTCAGTCTTTGCCTCAGCCAGTAGTGGGTGAAACAGTAGTGGCTGTTGGTAGTTTCTTATACCGCTCACTTACCTCTCCTGCTTCCTCTGATATAGTCCTTTTGGCTAGTTCCTGGCAGGCATGGGAGAATCAGCCTCTCTAGGGTTTCAAGGTACTCCAGGAGATCCTTCATGGGGTATGCAAGGGAAGATATCATTAAACTGGTTAGATGTCCTTCCTTCAAGTATGTATTCTTCAGAAGGAAAGAAAAACATTTTTATAAAACATAAAATTAAAAATATCAATTTTATTTTAAATATAAAATTTTAACTATTCCACTCCTCTGGAACAGACTGCCCATCCACATAAAATGAAGTTCCTCTCTGTGCATATTCAAACTCAACTTAGATCGATGGATGGGAAATATAAAAATTCCCCCAGGACTGTCCCCTGTACTACTAATAGACAGGCATGGATCCCCTCAAATTATCAATGGCATGATTTCAGTTATACTCATTAGGGGTAATATATACTTATTAAGTTTGTAAGGCCAATCTCTAACAAACTTGGAGCAGTTTATTTTGAACAAAAGAATGGAAATTGGCTCGGCTTAAAATAACCTGCAGGGGCAGCTAGTTTAGTACTTAAATATTAGCTTATTAAACATCAGATATCTCAAAATGTAATCATAGTTAAGGAAGAGGACTTTCTTACCTTAACAAAACATGTTTTACAGCCTATGAATCCTGGTGTTCAGAAAACGTTACAGTTGTCCATTTCCAATAATAATATTCCGAGAGAAACAGGATCTGATGATTCTGATTGTGATAGAGATGGAACTTATTCGCCTGAAGATTCACAAGCCCATTTTTCTGACTATGATGAAAATTCTAATTCCTTTCCTCATGTGAAGGACATTTATTTTAATCAGACCATGGCTGGGATGAATGAGATATTTCTATAGCACAGCTAAAGAGTCCTCCTGATCATTGGAGATTTTATGTTACAAATGGATATTTCCCATTCCTCACTAATCCCTCATACACTGACAGCCTTAGAGGATATGTTGAATGCTGCCTGTAAGCATCCTGATACTCAGCTGTGTGTTCAAAAACATCTAGGATGTATAAAGTTCCTCTGACTGAGACATTTTTTCTCCTACCTAAGATCAGACCCAGCAGCCATATCTAGTGTTTTTCCTGCAGGAGACTGATTGGTTTTGAACACCAGTCCCTTGCCTGGTGATAAAGAAGGTAAGATATCTGATAATCTTGTTGAAGAATGTCTTTCTCTTCACCTTTGTCTTTTGGAATCCTTGGTTATCAGACTTATATGTGTGCATTTATGCATTGTTATATGGATAGTATTGGGGAACTTGTTACTTTACTTCCTATGGAAGAAAGTTTTTTTTGAACCACACTGTTTCTACCTTATCGCAGGTACCTAAAATATTCCTTAAATAATGTGTATGCTTGAGCAAATACTGAGTCTTGGGCCACTGCTATGGCTACATTTTTGGGAAGATACACTTTGATATGTAACCAAAAGTTTGTTGATGACAATGAAGTTAGAAATCTTAGATTTTGCCTTAGACAGTGAGGTATTATTTGACTCATCTGCTACCCATATTCTCAAACAGTATGTTGAAAGAGGAAAATTAATTCAGGAGTTTCTTAGATTTTTCATGCCCCTTAATACAAGTCATACAGACCTCCCTCCTTCTCGAAGAAGCCAAACAAGTAAAACCAGTCTTTTTCTGCCAACAAGGTGCTAAAAAGAGATGGCTGGAGAAAAATAGCAACAAGAAACGGGTCATTTCAGAAAAAGGAGCAGAGAGATAATACAGAATGATTATCCCAGCATTCCTTCCCCCTTTTTTATTTCCTCTGACCAATATCCTTGTAAATCTGTGCCAGAAACAGGTCCTCGACATTCCACTTTGGCAAAAGATTGTATCAGACTCTTGCATCTTAAAAGTGGTAATGGAGGGTTATAGATGGCACCTCAGTTTAAGGAATTTCTTCCCATCCCCTGAACTAAAAAGAATATTTTCCACATGTTCTTCAGTCTCTAAACACCCAGGAGATAATAGAATCCGTGTCTGCAATTCAAAGAGGCAGGGGCTTCTATTCCAGAATGTTTCTGGTACAAAAGAAAGAGGCCTCTTAAAGAACATTACCAGATCTTTCCTTTCTAAACCTGTGTGTGAAGGCACCAAAATTCAAAATATTGCCCCTGCAGAACCTATTATTCCTCATTCCTCCCTTGAGTTACACAGTAACAGAATTAAAAAATAATTGCTGTTATATTCTCATGTCAGCAGGCTTCAGGAAATATTTAAAGTTCTCTTTTTCTGTGTGACAATTTCAGTTTTTTGCTTTACATGTTGGGTTATCTACAGCTCCAAGGGAATTAATGAATGGCCTAGCTCTAGTCATAGCTTATTACATACTTGATCATTCATATTTTTCACTTATTTACATGACTTACTAATCTTAACAAGAGTCTTTATCTAGCTATCAAGAGTCATTATCGGGGGTTATGTCTCTTCTGACCAATATGGGTTGCAGATAAATATTGCAAAATCCTTCTTTACTCCATCTTACAAGATTGTATTTCTAGGTTGCTTTCTAGATGGTTCTCTTCCAAAGGCATGTTTAATACAAGAGGAGGTATATTTTTATCTAGAATCTTTCCTGAGCAGGCAGTCACAGACTTCTGCAAGAGAATTCCTCAGAGCACTGCGGTTCATAGCTCCCATAATCCTCATGATTCCTATAGCAACATTGCACGCGAGAGAGATGTGATAGTCCTAAAAATACATGGACTCAGCATTGACATCCTCTGGAACATCACATCTTAGTTTCAGGCTTTCTGAAATTGGAACTGCATTAGTGGAAACAACAAATTCATTTGAACCCATGTCTCCCTTTCTTTTCTCAGACCCCAGTCCAATCTCTTACCACAGATACTTCAGATTTTGCTTAGGGAGCGGTGTCCATGGGGGTAAAGGTACAAAGGCCTGTGGGCCATTCAGATAGATCCTAACAAATAATCATGAAGGAGATGTTGGCTGTAATCTATTCCTTAAATCTCTCCATTGCTTAGAGTCCCTGGGCAATATAACACTCGTGGTACATAAACAAGCAGGGAAGTACAAGGTTATACCTCCTAAACAGGCTGCCAGTGGTGGCTTGAAATTTAGCTCTGCATCATTCTTTAACTCCAAGAGCAAAATACAGTGGCAGGCAAGCTTAACAGGACCAGCAAAATATAGTGGCAGGCAAGCTTAGCAGGACCAGGACAAACCTTCTTGAATGGAAATTGAATGAAGAGGACTTCCATAAACTGCTACTGATGTGGGGAACACCTCAAGTAGATCTGTTTACCTCCATTCAAAACCTTTTGTTCCAAGGCTCCTTGCAAGTAAGCATGGAAAACTGATGATTTTTTTATTCCCTTGGAAGAGAATGTTCATATATATGTTTCCACCTATTCAATGACATCCAGGGTAATGGTAAAAATTCACAGTAGGATTCCCCAAAAAACAATTTTTAGGCTGCATTGGTTCATACATATAATGGAATTGGCTTCTTCACAGACTGGATCTACTCACACAACACAGAGTAAGTTTGATACATCCCAGTCTCAAGCAACTTCAGACGACTGCCCAGAAGATTTGGTTCTTAAACAATGACCAGGGGTCCATCAGTGATTTTGTACAACCGATGCTCAAATATTTGTGTGAGCTACTTTCTTCTGGCCTCTTTCATTCCTCTGTAAAGGTTAATCATGTGGCTATTTCTGCATGTCTGCCAACATTACCTGCTCTTTCTTCTCTTTTTGTCTTTCTTTGATAAAATAGTTTCTGAAAGTAGCTTTACACCTGAGACCTACTCCTAAAATGGTTGGTCCTCCTTGGGATCTCAACTTTTTGCTGGAGAAGTGGACTGTCAGCTTTTGAACCAGCTCATTTTGTTGATTTAAGGTTCTTGATTTGGAAAATTGCACTTATCATTGATCTGATATCTGCAATAAAAGTATCTGCATTGAAAGCTCTCATGGACTGAACCACCTCAGTTTGAATTAATCAAGTGAAAGTCATGCTTTCTCAACCTGGTGGACTTTCTTTGAAAAGATCACAAAGCAATGGATGAAGGTAAAATGGTACACCATGCATACCTCAAACTATACAAACTTTTGACATGATCACCCACTCAGTCATAGTAGTAAAGTTAAATAAACTGGGAATAAAACCCTATATCACTTGCTGGGTTGCCAACTGGCTCACAGATAGGACAAAGATAACCACAATAGAGGAAGTTACCACCACAAAGAGATGAGTCACCAGTGGAGTCTCCCATGCTTCAGTGCAGGGATCTTTCCTGTTTGGTATCTACTTCTCTTAAGTAAAACCCAATACCAAAGGGCTCTGGCTGGCAAAGTCTGCAAATGACTGCAAACTAGGAGCAGTCATTGAATCCCCAAATGACTTAAGCAGCTTGCAGAAAGGTTTGTCCCAAATAAATAACCAATGTCTAAATCAAAGACTGAGACTAAATGTCAAAAAATGCATTATTATATCCTTTGGGCAGTTGTCTACCCTGGGGAACTACCACATTGACAATACACCCCTAAGAGCTGACCCAGTTAAGGATTTGGGAAATTAAGTGGTGAGTGAGATAACTTTCAAGAAGTATGTGTCCACTGTTGTAAAAAAGTCCTCTATATTGTGCAACTTATAAACAAAGGGATTGTATTTAGAGCTTGGACTCAACCCCCATGATGCCGATCACTGAGTATAATGTTTCCTTTGGCATGTATTTGTCCACACACATGCAATAAGTAGAATGCCTATGGAGATACCTTTCTAAAAGGATACATGGCCTAAACAATATGCCCTAAATAGACTCACTCAAAGCCCTGTCACTACACTCTGTATCCTACAGACTGCTATGTGTTGACCAGTGTTTGGCATATAAGGAATTCTCTAACCAAGTATGCAATACTGAGGGACCTACTACACATCAGCAAGACAAATGACTTCAGAAATACTCAGTATAGCGATCTAAACTTCTTCTGCTACATCAAAAGAACAGTTTGGAGGGTGAGTATATCTCACAGACAAGGCTGGCTTTAGGCTACTTGGCACAATTTGGCCCATTAGGACCCCACTCCCTCAGGAGGCCCCACACTAGACACTAGGCCTATGACAGGGTCATTATGCTTTACATGACACAACAATTTGCCTAAGAGATACTGCAGCAGAATTTATAAGACATTTTCCTACTGGTAGTCTTCCCATAGTAGTTACATTATTATTAGTGGCATGGACAATTCCCATCATGCATTGCACTAGTGGTTAGTCCAGTATTGTAAGTGACTGCAGCTTCATGCCTCTTGTATGGCTCACAGTGCTACGTGATCACACTCTCTTAGCAGTCATTTGCTATTTCTGAGTAGTCAACAGGATTTTCAACCCAAAACTGGTTGGATTAACCATCTAGTGTTATGTACCATTCTAGTTGCTATGCAAGAAGATAGACCTGGCTTATTTTGAGCACTGATATAGGGATACCATTTTATTTTGCTTCTCTTACTGATATTAGATTTATGAGCTGTTGTTAGTGAATAACATTACAAAAATAACTGTAGAATAGTCAGTCTCGGACAGCATGAAAACAAATACTACTAAGCATTGAAAATGCAGACACTGAAATGAGAGGTAACTTCTCATCACTAAGACTTGTGGCAGAATAATACCAAGTCAGTATTATGGTAGAGGAATGTTTTTTTGCAGTCACAGAAAAGAACAAAATAATCTCAGAGAAGTGAAATCTGAGGTTTGTGCTGAGGTGTGGAAAGCAGAGGTGGATAAAAAAAAGATTTACTTTGCTGAAAATGTTTTGCCAGTAACACAGCAGAAAACAAGGAAAAAGCAATTAAACTTTAGTCAACTTAAATGCAAAAGCGGGAATGTTAAGAGCAAGCTTGGATATATGTCAGGAAAAGTATGTAAAATAAATGAATAGTTAAGTAGCTGTGATACCAGAAATCAGTCAATGAAATAAATAGTAAAGTAGATAAGAAGAGTACCTGCACACTGTCATGAGGGTCTGTATTACCACATCAGACAACCTACACATTGAACACTTTTTCGCGACCACTAAACATCGAACTTCCATTTCTGCAAATGGCCACTTCAGAAAAGTTTTTCCTAGAGGAAAAAATTACTTTGCCATCATTGTGAATTTGCCCTTTTCCCCATTGTGGTGCAATTTCGGAGTTGGTATATTTAATTAGAGGTTGTGGGGAGCACAGCCTCTCACATTGGGGGCTTTGAAAAGTTTGAAATTGTATCCCATTTCTGGTTGGCCAAGCAATTTTTTTCTCCTAGGAAAAAAATAATGGAAGTGGCCATTTGCAGAAATGGAAGTTTGATGTTTAGTGGTCAGAGAAAAGGCATTCGATGTGTAGGTTTTTCAGTGTGGTAGTATAGACCCTGTCATGGCATCATATAGTATACTGTCTCTAGGAGAAAATAATATGAAGTATCCATTATGTACAATTGTTAGGCATGGGATATGAAGGAGAGTAAGTTATGAGTCACATCAGGTGAAAGCAAGGAAGGCGAGAGAGAGACAGAAAAGGCAGAAAAAATAAAACCAAATGTAGTAAAAAAATGTGGGGAGAACAAGGGAAACTTCTGGAACTATCTTCTCTCCAGTTTTAGCAGATACAGGCAGCACTACAGGAGTTGGGAACATGTTTACTGTTAAGCCACAGTACACATATCTGTTAACACACCATGTTGACACAGGACCTCAGTGGTCCATCAAACTGGCCCCTTACAGTTTGCATGAGTCACTTAATCAGACTTTGATAGAGGAACTAACTATGATAGATATTGGATCATGGTGGTGGTGTTGGGTAATCCAGGAGTCCAGTAGCTCACTTCTGTTTTAACATGACAAAATATAAGCTAATGAATAAACATATCGCTTTAATACACAGAAATAGCATACATTCTTGATATCTAATCTGAAATAGTCATGTTCAAGAATCAAGCAAGCAAGTAGAGCAGAAGGGTAGGGTGTTTGATGGGAGACCAGTTAAGGGACCCCACCAAAAAGGTCCAAATTAGACCCAAGAGTTACTAAGGCTGGTCCTCCTTGCAAAGGATACCACTGCTCTAGAACAGGATCCCCATCCAGTTCAAACAAAATTCATCTGAGTCCATATTCAACAACTTGGATCTATGGCTGGATAATAGAAAATTTACCCCCTGCCCCCTGTACTACTAATGGACAGAGGCAGCTCCTAAATGCTTTTTCCCACACATGGGTCCCCTCGAATTATCTATGGTATGATCCCAGTTATTCTCACTATGGGTAATATATAATTATAGGATGGGTAAGGCCAGTCTAATACTAAGTAGAATGGATTAATTCAATTACCAAAAGGAAAGTGGCTAGGTCTAAAATGACCCAGAAGGGTAACTAACCTAGTATTTACCCATGAACTTATGGTGGGTAAACCTTATCTCATTTTCCATGGGGATAGTGTCACATTATGCAGAAACCTTTCTCTCATGCCCAAAGCAGTTTCCAGGTTTACTTTGAATCAAGCCCTCCATCTCCCAGCTTTCTATCCAGAGCTAAAAAAAAAAAGATGAAAACAATACAAGATTCTACATACTCTGGATGTACATAGGCATCTCAGGTACTACCTTAACAGAACTAAGTCCTTTAGAAAAGCTAATCCACTATTTATTTTTTTATCAAGAGACAAAAAGGGACATCCTATGTCTATACTGATAATTTCCAAGTGGTTGTCTTCAGCTATTGCTTTTTGTTATTCTAATGCAGGCAAAACCATGCCAAGCAGTATAAAGTCACAGTCTACTAGAGCCTTGTCTTCCTTGATTGCCCACTGGAAAGGGGTGGTATTTAGAAGCATTCTAATGGCAGCTACATGGTCTTCTTTATGTACTTTTACAACACATTACAAATGGAATTCTTTTTATAAATCCAGAGCTAGCTTAGCTCTTTTAGATCCATATTATTCCTCCTTCCAGATAGGCATTTGATAGTCAACCCCATACCTCTTGACTTCTTAGTGCAAAAAGTCTGGATGAGGCCTAAAATAATGGTGGGACAAAGGACAAAAAATAGGGATGGATTTTAAATATTGCTCTTATTAATTTAGAAAGTTATTAGAATAACAAGATTTGTGTTAACATGCATTAAGGGATATAAAGTGTAAAACTCAAATGTATGTTATTAGTGACTTCATTCTTCAGTGAGTTGCCAAAAGACCACACATTTTATAGGGAACAAACTAAAACTTTGAAGTTAATATCTGGATATTCTGCAAAAATCTTGACAGTTGAGATGTATGGTCAGCTCATATATAGCCTAAAGGCTACTGTAGTGATGTGAATGATGAACATAGTACAGTTGTGCAAGTTACACTTATCATAACAGTAGATGTTTGAATTCCTCGCTGCTGCATTAGCCACACCCACCCACCATTTCCCTTCATATTGTAAATAGTTGTTGTGGGTTTCTACTTTATATTGTATTTATATTGTAAATGGTTTGTTGGTTCAGGATAGATAGACCCTTCTCTCAAATTGTAAGAGCAAGAAACCTTCATTCTAACTCCTGATTATCCTTCATCGAAGCTAGCCAATCAGCAGTAAGAATGAAAATGAGGGGTGGTGGGAGCTAGAGCTTTGTGAACCTGGATGGTTGTTGTTTCCTAGGCAGGGAAACAACCCATATAGCGTAAAGGCTACAACAGCAGTGAGGAAATTGAGCATCTACTGTTATGGGCAAGTGCAACTTAAACAACTGTACTTTTTTCTTACAGGAAACCTCAGGCTGGGTCTTAGAATAATGCAGATCCTACCCCATTTTTTCTCCAACAAGTGGGTATTTCTCCATCAACTCTCTTTCATTCTCTTCTCTTCTTAAGATCGATCATATCATCACATCCTACTGCTACCTTATAGCTGTGGACAGGTTATGCAATTATAGGGGCAAACTGATTCAGGGTCACAGTTACAGAGATGTCAGACTTTTGGCACACCTGCTCCAGTTCAGCTGCACTATTGTCCAAGAAGAAACTGCTCAAAAATAGAAAGTAAGAGTATCTGTAATGCTAGAAAAAGTCCTGCACTTGTGACCATATCATTGGGTGGAGGAATTCACCAGAGTAGCTTAAGGCTCACACAGACCAAGTGATTTTAGCCCAAGAGGCTGGCTCCATGCCATGGCCTGAAATGACCAGACAAAGTGACCATTCTTATGGCTATCAGAGTTAATAATGTAAATGAATTAAAATCCTTTCATAAATTCTGCAAAACCATTTGTAAGAGCTACAGAGTGGCTGGCTTAGATACTGAAATCACCACGCATAATGCATGTGGGGTAATTCTTTGTTGGCTCTGTAAGAAAATTTGAACTCCTGGAAGAAGGCCTTTGCAATCCTCAAGGGTAGTAGACAAGAAGTAACCTTAATTTCTGCTTTCATGATTGACTTGGATTGCATGGTCTCAAATGCAGAATGGACCACATACAGGTTTAATTAAAATAATGCTATTTTTAGATGACTGAGATACCCAAAGGTACCAATATGGACAAATGGAGCCCAAAGCTACATTCAAGTCAAGTTTCTGTAGCAAACATGAGGTAAGTGTCACAACAACAGCTCAGCAATAATGCCAGGCTTCTAAGAGACAGACCTCAGAGTACAGCGCCCTATATGGCATCTGTGATCTGTAAGTTGTGGCTGTTGGCCTGAAGTATATAAGGAGTAAATTCGGATAAATATTTAAAAATGTGAGCATGTGATATTTTTAACAGCTTATTAGCCAAGACATTTCATGTAAAAAATAAGATTCAGGGTGTCCTGTCAACTTTCTCCATGTCTCTGGATTCCATCTCCTACCTTCTGCAGTCATGCTTGAGTACTGTATATATTTCTTCACAATATGCATCCACCCCTTGGCTGGATAGCCTCATCTCCACTTGCCTTCTTTCTGTCTCTTCCATATCTTAAATTATCTTCTGTTCTGTTTTGTATACATGACTGAACTACCATAATATAATCTCCATAACCTTCTCTGTAGCTGTGACTTGTTTAGCTTCTGCTTTGATTCCCTGATGTCTGACAGTCTCACAGTGTGCATCCTGCTAGTCATCTCAGGTATTTCATCGCCATCACTTCAAACTTTCTTAGCGACTCTGCCTTCAGCTCCTAGGTTTCTGTGTCACACAGAAGCAATGGTCACACCACCTTACTTTTAATCTTCTTTGACATTATTTTGTCATATATTACATCTGACACTCTAACTGTTGACTGCAGTACCTATGATTCTAGCTTTTACCTCATTCGGACTTCCCTTATATCTCAGTTCTTCTGATTTCCAACATTTGATGCCATGAACATTGCCTTGTCTGTACTGAGTT